>NC_053113.1:38697345-38999845 GCF_010015445.1 Perca fluviatilis | reverse complement strand
ATATAAAGAAGCCACAATAAAGTTCATAATCAAAGTTTTTCTTTACTTTTACTTGTAATAATTAAGTACAGTAAATATCAGATACTCGAGTAATATTCTGAAAGGTGATTTTAACTACTACCAAAGTCATTTTCTGGTAAGATACGCTTTCAAGTACTTTATAAAAGACTGTACCAAACATACAACACACAGTGCATATATTGTTTGTCCCACCTAAATGTCATTATATTATATATTTGAATGGTTATAATTCAATCCAAGAAGACAAACAGTCTAATAATAATAAGACTAATAAGAATTAGTAGATTTTTCTTCGTGACAAACAAGGATGAATTTCAACTGTTGGCTGAGTTATACTGGCCACATCCAAGAGATGAAATCAAGAGTTCAGTTCAGTTTATTCTTTGTCCCAAAAGGGCAATTTGTATGTAGCAGGAAGACATCACATGAAGAATATACAACACAAACCACAATTAACACAAATAAAAACAGCAGCTTCAGCCTGATTTAAAGAATAAATAGTTGCAGAGTTGTATTGGAGTGATAATGAAAGTAAAAAAAGAACTACAAGAACTCAAAACAATAAATAATAATAATAATAATAAAGATAAGTAAAAATAAATAAAAGGGGTCATTAGTATAAACAAGGGCTTTCACCTCATCTTAGCTGAGTTGAGTGCCTGAATGGAAAAAGGAATAAAGGAGTTTTTGTGTCTCTGTTTAAGAGCCAAGGGGGTGCTAAAACGTAAGCCAGAAGGTAATAACAAGTATTCTCCGTACAGAGGGGGAGTGGTGTCCTAGCAAATAGACATGGCTTTTTTTTAAATCTGTTTGTTAAAAATGTCAGTAAGGCTACTGAACTTCACACCCACTATCTTGCTGGACACATTCACAATTTTTAAAAGCGCATTTTTATCCTTGATGGTGAGGTTTCCATACCAGCAGATGATAGAAAATTTCAGGACCGACTCAATAAAAGCTCCGTAGAACAAAGTCATTCATGTTTTGTCCATCTGGAATTTAGCAAGTTTCCTGAATGCAAAGAGTCTTTGTTGGCCTCTCTTGCACAAAGAAGCAGTGTTCAGCCCAAATTTAAGCCGGTTGTCAATCAAGGTGCCCAGATATTTGTAATATGGCACCATGTCTATGTCCTGGCCCTTGATAACACTACTACAGGGGACATTGGGATGACGTCTGAGATCAATGGACATATCCTTAGTTTTTGTAATGTTTAGATGAAGGAAAGCATTCTCACACCAGGCAACAAAATCATCAATCACTGGACCATGGTCATTTTCATGTGCACTGAGAAGGCTGACAATAACTGAGTCGTCTGAGTTGTGCGTCTATCCTAGTCTCTCACCGGTGTCTAGAAAAAAGTTCTTTTTGTGGTTTGTGTGTGTACTTCCCCAGTGAGTCCAGGCAGGGACCTTTTGTGATTCTTTGCTGGGATAGAGTTTCCTCTGCGCGTAATTGGAGATAGTCTCACAGTCACAGTGGCCTCACAATCACTTAAAGGGGGTTCACATGTCCATTTATCAGACTTTTCTCAGCACTATTGACCTTTGCCATACAAAGAACTGTCTTCTCACAAGTGTTTGCGAAATATTAATGAAGCCACGGTGGTTTCCTTTTAGTGGCTCTTACACAGAAACAGACTTTTATCCTCACTGTTCCTGCATTTAGATTAACATTAGGGTTAGGGGAAAAGCAGTGATGATAGTGGTCCTGTTCCCATGTGTACCAGTTATATTATGTGTCATAGTAACAGTAGTTCAGTAAACCATAAATGTAATCCCATAAGAGTGTAAGTTCAGTTTAAAAATCAAAGAGAAGCTGTTTTGGCAATGCTAGTCATATACTCTAATTAATTATGTACAATTGCTCCAAGAAACCGTTATAGTTATGTTGGTACACTAACAATCTGTTAATCCAAATTCAGCTTTAACATTCTGTGCCACAGTGTCATGTCAGCTGTCGTTTGAAACCTGTGTTTCAGAGCAGCAGTTTTCTTTTCTCTCCACTCCTTTCACACACTGAATGAACGCTTTGCAGTCTTTGAATTAATTCCCTGTCACACATGCAGAAAGAAAGGCTCCCTCTATGTTACTTTAGAGGAGGCAACAGTTCAAAGAGTGCATTTCATCTCTACATCCACGAACAGAAATCCATGGAGAGACTATAAAACAGACTTCATTCTTCAGACTTCAGATTCAGTAATGCATGGTAATGTATATTATTACTCTTTTTTTTTACTTCACAAAATTAATTTTATAAATAAAGCAAGGACATGTGGACAAATGTATTTAAAGATTGCCAGCCATGCCTCTTCTGAAATACATATTTATTTATTTATTGTACGAGGAATACCTCTTGAGATGTGCCATCTCATTTTCGAAAGGGTCCTCGGTAGGACTGGACAATACAAAAGACAAGACATTACAGTACAACATACACATTCACTCACATACAATCCCCCCCCCACATCCATGCCCAAACATCACTAGTGTTAGAAATGATCATAACAGAGAATGTATGAGTAGTAATTAAAAACAAAAAGAAAGTGAAATAACAGAAAACTGTGAGAAATCAGACAAACAAAAAACAATTACTCCAAAAAGCTATCAAGCATTAGGGAAAGCATTTACATATAACAACAACAAACTTTCAATCTGCTGCATTTTGGAGCTTTAAAAGAGTTTTTTTTCCTCCTTCAGGATTTGCATAGAGTGATGTCAAAGGGGTGTGTCAGTCAGGATTACAAGCTCAGAAGATTGAGTAATCACTATGGATACAGCTTTTATAGTTTTCCATTTGTTGGTCTTGTGTGAAAGTAATGCTGTGCAGTTTCCAGGAGGATCTTCTTTTCTCGCTTGATTTTGCAAATATGAGGACTGCACTTAGGAAGCAAACGTTATGATGGACTCTACTCGACACTGCAGAAAATATACCATTTTATTGTTTCATTTTCTGGTAAGTTCGCCTCTTAGCTCTTATGTCGCAGCAGTGAGAGACAACTGATTAGAACTTATGTTTAAACAAATTAATCACATTTGATATTTTAATAATTTATCAACTCATAGTGCATTTAAATGTGTGTAATTTGTACAGACTGTAAAATCAAATCTCCCTCTGGGACAATAAAGTATCTCTGTCTATCATTTAAGTTGCCAATTTATGCACATTTCACTTAGACAAGAAACTAAGACTAAACATGCTCAACTCACATTGAAACTTAGAAGACTTTGAAGACTCAAGTAAGCAAAAGTGATATATTTCTTGTTTCCATGGTTCCTCAGGCGTTTAATACTACATCCTCTCATGAACCTTTATCTGGAAATACAGTGAATGGGAGCATCGAGGGACAGTTTGCAGATATCGTCTTAGGTCCCTCTTGGTATTATACATCTATTAATTCCGTGCCCAAGCATGGCACAGTCGGCTTACACTCCCATAACAGATGGGGAACACAGATGGCTTTCTCCAAAACGGTTTATTCATTTGAAGTGAAAGAAGACACCCTACCAGGTTAGTCCTCTGTGCAGCGAGGCCTTTCCCCATGTAAATTAGGCACAAATACATAATGTTAATTAACTTAATTTTTTAAAGACTATTACGTGACAGTTTTTTTTTTTATATTCTGTAATTATTTAACTTAATTTTTAGGGTAGTTTAGGTCCTTCTGTTTTTGACAATAATGTTGCCAAATGTATTCTTTTCATTTTACAGTCACTAGATCATTCAGTGATTGTGCATTGTCCATGTGTTGACAGGAACAGTTGTGGGAAAGGTGGAAACGGTGTTTGATAGTCTCACGCCTATCACATACTCAGTGCAGGAGGATGACGGAGAGAACCTGTTCCTCCTCAGCCCCTTCTCAGGGGAGTTCTTACTGTCCCGCAGTCTGGATTTCGAAGTACAAAGATTCTACATACTCACTGTGTTGGTGCAGCAGGGGGATTCACAGGTTTCCAGTGTCAGGGTGTACTTCAATGTGTTAGATGTAAACGACAACCCCCCTGTTTTCAGTCAGGATGCCTTTTCTGCGTCATTGCTGGAAGACGCACGGGTTGGAACTTGCTTCCTGTTTTTAAATGTGTCAGATAAAGATGATGGTAAGTGCAAAAGTACAATTGAAATATAACATTTATCCAACATTCAGTAGATGTCACATTTGTATGGCCTTTGTGGCATTGAAAGGCAGAGTAGAATCCACACACTGTTCTTTGCTCCCACAATGTTTTTTTTGTTTGATTCAGTGTTGCTGTGCAACAGTTCAATCAATCAGAATCTGATGTTCTTTAGACACAAAGCAGCACCAACAAACATCACAATCTTAAAATGATGGCTATCTACAACAGGTGACCAAACTGAACAGCCATTGGCTGCATGTATACATATACTGTACATATATGCAACCTTAAATGCATCTTCAGAAAACAAGGAAGTTATCATTGATCAAAGGTGTCAACAACATGCAATGCCAAACATGATTAACAGTCAAAAAGAACCCTAAAAGGATCTCAACATTTTGCACAGCGACAGTGATTAAAAAACATTGTTGTAAAAAGAAATATTTGTCGATGGCTGGGAAAAGTTGTGAAAATACAGATATGTAGATTGCAAAGTTTTTTAATGTTCAGATGAGTTTTCTCCCCATGAGCTGTTTTTCTCATACAGGAACCAAGTAGTCTGTGTTTGCCAATGACTCCCTCTAGTGGCCATGACTGAGAAACTGGCCTCCCATCTGGTCTGTGCCACAGGCTGTTTAATGCACCTTACCTATCTAAAACAGCATCTACATGTCCAATAAGCATTGTTGGGGAAATTATTCACCATATAGAGTTTATTTGAATTTAAATACAGCTAAAAGCACTTATGAATGTTTAATTAATTGTTGTAGAATTACTTAATTGCAGAGAAAAAGAGATACATATATAATATAATATTTGACAGTGGGCTAAGGAGCTAATGCACAGCATAGGTGAAAGTGCTGCTGATGTCTTACCTGGGCTCTGCCGTGTTCTCCTGTTTGCTTCTGTTTCAACGCTGGTGGGTATGTTGGTACTAAGTCGGGCTTACTGATCTGTGTGTACAGCAAGTCTTTTTTGCCAAATCCCATTAGGATACTGAATGCACAGCTTACTTTGATCCAGCCCTTTTTCCATTTAATTTTATTTTACTTCCTCTTTCTTTTCTTTTTACCGTATTCATGTACTTTGAATCATGTTTGCTGATACTTTGTCCCGGTTGCTTGCCCTCATCAGTGTCCTTGTTGTTTAGTCTTTTGTGGTGAAGCCAACAACATGAACAATAGCTTAGCTGGACATGCCACATTTGGGAAATGCAATCCAGAAATATTTATCTTTGTGTTTGTTTATTTATTTAATTGTGAAAATGCCTGAAAATCAAAATCTTATGTTTAGTTGGAGACTAAAGTCTGTACCTTTAAAAAAGAAAGTCCTTACTTCAAAAACATCTGCCAGTGATCTGTTGGCAGAGCCTTTCTTTCACACTTGCCAGTTAATTCCTATTCTTAGCCTCTTTTTTATTGCAAATGAGTAGTTTATTAAATTATATTCTTAGCATACTTAGCAGCAAACAGGTGTTTCAGTGTGTCATGTGCAAAGTGCAACGTTTTGTTCCCTGATTTATAAATAGTACACCAAGCCATTAAGAGAAGGACATTCCATAATTTGTGATAACGTCATGTATTATGTTTTCCTCTCTGCCAGGTGACAATGGAGACTTGAAGCTAAGAGTGGCTGGTGGCGATAAAGAGGAAGTTTTCTTCATAAACACAGCTGGTAGTTTGTGCCTGAACACAGAGTTAGACAGAGAGAGCCAACCCTTCTACAATCTGACTGTGACAGCCAATGACTGTGTCCAGCCTGCGTCTTTACAGTTCACCAGCACAGCGCATGTTAGTGTGGTGGTTGATGATGTCAATGACAATGCGCCATTGTTTGTGTCAGGAAAAATAGTCAGCATACCAGAGGACACTGCACTTCATTCTGTTATAATGACTGTTCATGCTGTGGATGAAGACATTGGATCCAATGGGGAAGTTTTATATTATTTAAACAACACTTCTGGTGGCGTGTTTAGCATTGATAACATGAGTGGCAAAATATACCTTGAGGAGGAATTGGACAGGGAACAGGTAGACACCCTGACTATTACTGTAACAGCCAGTGATAAAGGCTCACCCAGGATGGCCACCATTATGAATCTCACGGTGCACGTTGAGGATGCTAATGACCATGACCCTGAGTTCTCTCAAAGCACCTACAGCTTGACAATCAGCGAGGATATCCCCATAGGAACGAGTCTGTGTCAGGTTCAGGCTCTTGATCGAGACATCGGTACAAATGGACACGTGCGATACATATTGACCCAGACCAGACCTTTTGTGGTGGACGCGGTTCGAGGTGTCATCACAGTCTTGGACAAACTGGACAGGGAGAGGCATTCAAACTACACCTTAACCCTAACAGCTGTGGATCAGGGGAATAAACACAGATCTGCTACTGCTGCTATCAGCGTCACAGTGTTGGATGTCAATGACTTTGCACCCCTCTTTACTCCACAAACACTTACCATACATGTGATGGAGAATGAGAAGGACCCCGCTCAGCTAACACGACAGGTGCTACTGGCTCTTAATTAACTAAAGACTTTATTGAATGTTAACTACAGAATATTTGTATGTTATTTCTCGATTGTTTGTCTTTTTCAACCAGGTATCAGCTTTAGATGAAGATTTAGGCGTCAACAGCCAGCTTACCTATTTCATACAGAAAGAAAATAGTGACGGTTTGTTCTCCATCACTCCCAGTGGCATGTTTCAAATTTTACACAGTCTGGACAGAGAGAGGGAATCATTGTACTTGGTTACCATCATTGCTGTGGATTCAGGTGATTCAGGCCAAAGCTAAATGTGATCACTTTACAATATGATATTCTGTAATCGTTTTACTGTCAGTGTAATGCCACTTCAAACTGTTTGATTAACCACTATTTACTTTGTCATTTGCAGGATTGCCACCTCTAACAGGAACTCTAACCATACATGTCATAGTAGATGATGTCAATGATAACTGTCCAGAGTTTACTGAGGTAGTCTACAACACCATAGTGTCTGAGGACAGTCCCACAGGCACTGTGTTTGCCATGATATCTGCATCTGACAATGATGAGGGTGTCAGCGGGGAAATAAGGTAAAATGTCACTCAAAATTTGAGAGCAATGTCAAGAAGTACTGTCTATAATCATGTTTTTTGATGATAGCAGCGTCACAATAGGATCAACATTTCTCACACATTTGTCTTTCTTGTGTACTGTATTTGCTGAAAATGCTGCATAAGAGCAACTTGGATTCTATATAGATTATGTTCATTCATACTTTATTGTCGTTTAGGTATTCCATGGAGAACCTTGATGTGCCTTTCGCCATTGAAGAAACATCTGGAGAGCTGTTTACAACCGATGTCCTGGACAGGGAGACAGTAGCCATTTACAGGTTGATAGTGATTGGCAGTGATGAGCATCCCACTCAGCCTCTGTCAAGCTCAGTGCTTGTTACTGTTCTCATTGGAGATATTAACGACCACTGGCCCCAGTTTATGAACAGCCCCTATGTGGCCTATGTGCCCACTGAGATGGCTCAAGGTGAGAGCTTTTACTTCCACTTGATAGTTAAATATTTCGTCCTGGATAACATGGACTTGATAGGATTGAGAGTTTTATTTTGTTTTTGTTCCTACAGGCTCAGTCGTTTGTGCAGTAAGAGCAACAGATGCAGATACTGAGATGAACGCAGAACTGCATTATTCGCTATATGGACAAAGTTCAGATCTGTTTTCCATACATCCCTACAGCGGCAGTGTATTCGCTTCAAGTGCTCTCCAGGGAATGAAAGATATCATTGTCAATGTACATGTGGAAGATGCTGGAGAAAATCCTAAATTTGACATCACTACGATCAGTATCCGGTTTCAGAACTTCTCTGAGTTTCCAGAGATGAATGTGGATGTTCTGAGCGATTCCCTCTCTGAGGATGAGCCATTGGGAACATTAGTGGCAGTTGTCTCCGCAGCGAGCATAAGGGCTGAACCTGTCTCTTTTTATTTAGCTTCTGGAAACTTTGAAGACATGTTTCATGTGGAGCAATTGAGTGGCGTGTTGACAGTGGAGAACCCTCTGGATTATGAGAACAAAAAGGAGTTTACTTTGTTGATAGAAGCCAGAGATTCTGGCTCGCCTCCTTTCTCATCATTTGCAGAAATTCACATAAACATCAGTGATGTAAATGATCACTTCCCTCAGTTCACCCAAGCTGATTACAGGTGTGAGGTGTTCGAGAACTCCCCGCCATCCTGGGTTTGCGATGTTCTCGCCACTGACGCTGATTCAGGCAGTTACGGCACAGTGCAGTACAACATAACAGAAGGAAACACTGATAGGTTTTTCACAATTGACCCGGAGAATGGTTTATTGAGCACCACTGCAAGTTTAGACAGAGAAAATACCCCTGAATTTAATTTAACAGTTGAAGCTGCAGAGCTAAACAACCCTTTTCATAAAGACACAGCAACCGTTATTGTAGTTGTTTTAGACAGAAATGACAACGCACCTCGTTTTTCACAGATTTTCCTTACAGAGGTATCTGAGGATTCCCCTGTTGGACACACGGTTATACAAGTCACCGTAACTGATGATGATACTGGTCCCAATGCAGTAATTAATTACTCCATACTTGACCAAATTGATGAAATGCCATTTAATATTGACTTCACCACTGGCTGTATTACGGTTGGAAGACTTCTGGACAGAGAGATGCAGGATCATTATATCTTGAAAGTAAATGCAAACGATTCAGCATGGAGCATCAGCACAGACGTCACTATAGTCATAGCAGATGTCAATGATAATAGACCAGTATTTTCTGATAATTTTTACAGTGTTGTCCTCCCTGAAACAAAAGATAAAGAGGTGTTTGTTTTGCAGGTTCTTGCTACAGATGCAGACATGGAGCAAGACGGTGAGATTTTGTATGTTATTGAACCTCTAAATGAGCAGTTTTGGGTGAACGGTTCCTCTGGTGAGATCTATACGAAGCAGCCACTGCTGTTACATAATCCTGCCTTTGAAATCTACCAGTTTACAGTCATTGCATTTGATTGTGGCATTGTTCCTCTATACAGTGAAACCACTGTCACAGTAAGATTAGAACCATATAACTACCACCCACCAATGTTTTTACCTCTCCAGCCTCTGATTGCTATCCCCTATGACATGGCTGTTGGTACTGAGGTGGTCCAGTTTACAGCAATAGATCAGGATGTCAGTAACATCAGCGGTGGTATTGAATATGTTGTGAATGGAGGTAATGCATCTGATTTCTTCTGGATCCAAACAGACAATGGAAAAGTAATGTTAACTCAAAGTTTGGTGGAGAGCATACATTTTTTTTTCACTTTATTAGTTCTTGTAAAAGATCAGGGCTTCCCCCCTTTGTCATCACAGACTGAAATCACTTTTGAAATAACTGGGAGGAATCAATTTTCTCCGAGCTTTAGAGAGCTGGATGTCATTTTCTCTGTCCCCGAGGACTTGCCGGTAGGATCTGTTATTGGGAGAATTCAAGCAGAAGATAGGGATTATGGTCCCAACGGTGCCATTGTGTACTGCATTACCACAGAAAATCAATATTTACCATTCTCTGTAGGAGATAAATCTGGGCTACTAACACTGATCAAAGAGCTTGACTTTGAAAGAGAAATTATTTATCATGCTCAAATCAAAGCCCTGGATGGAGGCTGGGTCTCTAAAACTGGCATGTTAAATGTTACAGTGGTAGTTATGGATGTAAATGACAATCCTCCAGTCTTTTCGTCCTCAGAATACACCACGTCAGTGCCTGAAAACTCAGAAATTGGAACAAACGTTCTAGTTGTGAAGGCTGCAGATGCTGATTCAGGTGCACAAATATCCTATTCTCTTATTGCTGGCCGTGTGGATAAATTTGCAATTGATTCAAGAAATGGCACTATCACCACATTGGATTTGTTTGATTATGAGCGAGAGCAGATCTTTGATATTACAATCAAAGCTTCAAACATTGGTGGCCATACTTTATTTAGTTTGGCACACATTGTCATCCAAATCTTAGATGTCAATGAGTTCACACCTACATTCAGGAAAAAAGAATATAACTTTTCTGTATTTAAAAATGTACCCATTGGAACTAGGATTGGAAACGTAATAGCTACAGATTATGACCAAGGCTCTGAAGGTCAGGTGTTTTACCTGATGTTTGGTCAAAACAAATATATGGGCTTTGAAATTGACAAACTTTCTGGAGAAATATACACAACTGTCAGTTTGAGAAAACAAGGCAACAGTCACGTAGTTTTAAAAGTTCTGGCGAAGAACTCTGGCGTTATCACTGGCATGGATGTGGACGAGACTTTGGTGCACATCAGGGTGATTGACACAAACGATGCACCCGTTTTCACTTATGCACTTTATTTGGCCAATGTTGCAGAAGACAGCCCCGTTGGGACATCTGTGGTAACTGTTAGTGCTCTGGATGAGGACTCCATCTTGGACTGGAATCATTTCTTCTTCAGTATTGCAAATGGAAACACAAACTTCTCTTTTGTCGTTGATCCATCCAGTGGTGTTATTTCAGTACATTCTCCACTTGACAGAGAACTATGGCCAGTTTATAATCTGACTGTTACAGCCACTGATAATGGCGCTCCACCAGCCACTGGGACTACTAATGTCATTGTGATTATTGACGACGTTAATGACAGCGTTCCCAAACTCACAATTACTGAGGCTCAAGTGAAGGAAAATCAGCCTCAAGGCACAATGGTTGCCAGATTAAATGCATCTGATTCTGATTTGCCCCCAAACCAGGGCCCTTTTACTTACTGGTTGGTAAATCCTTCAACAGGTAGTGTTTTTTCACTGACTCCTGATGGAGTTTTATTCACCACACGGACTATTGACCGGGAACAAATCTCTGCATATCGAGTCCTGGTGGCTGTCAGGGATGCAGGGATCCCTCCGCTGTCATCCACAACAATGATCCACATCACGATTGTGGATGAAAACGATAACCCTTCACAGCCTAGAAATATCTTCATCGAGGTGAAATACTTTGGCACTTCCTTCCACGGAGGCATGATTGGCAATGTCCATCCTGAGGATCAGGATGAGTCGGATACATTCAGCTGCACCATCAAAAGTGGACCACTTAATATGTTTACAATATCTAATGGCACATGTGAGCTGTGGTCGTCTCCTTTTCAAGGCGAGGCTACAATCAACATTACTATCGAAGCTACAGACCAGCTTCACTTCCCAGTCAACAACAGCATCTATGTAACCTACAAAGGTTTCACAAATGCTTCTATAGACAGCTGCATATTGTTCTATGTGTCATCATCCTCAATGGAGGAGTTTATGTCTAATAAGTATTTGCGGTTTGTGAAAGCTCTGGACAGTCTGTTTAACCTACAGGCCTCTAAGACTCATGTATTTGGAATCAAACACATTGGCAGTGAAATCCTTCTATTGGCTGCGGTGAAAAACTACAATGGTCAATATCTTAGCAAAGAGGTGGCCATTGGTATCTCTGCAGGCCATAAGAAATTACTGGAGGCTCAGAGCAATGTGACGATTTCTCACATCACAAGTGATCCATGTCTCACCAGCCCTTGTCAAAATGGGGCGACGTGCAACAAAAACACTTACATCAGTCAGGATGTGGCTGTACTGGAAAGCTCGGCGGTCATCTTTGTGTCACCGCAGAAAGAGATTTTTAATTGTACCTGTCTAGCCGGCTTCACCGGGACACTGTGTGAAGACGACATTGACGAATGTGAGGTGAATCCCTGCGAGAATAAAGGCACGTGTGTGAATGCTCCAGGAAGTTTCTACTGTCACTGTCAGAGTGGCTTCTCTGGCTCTTTCTGCTCTGCTGATGTAGATGAATGCCTGAAGGTGAAGTGCCAAAACGGAGGAACTTGTATTCCCACTCAGGATGGATATCGCTGCCACTGTGTGCCTGGATTTGAGGGTAGAATTTGGTGTATTTAAAAACAAATTACGGTAACACTTATTATAATAATGGTACATGAATTATCATGAATTTGTGCATGACTTCATGCATGAAAAAGCATGAATTAATTCATGTAGTACTTCATAAACTATTAGTAATGTACAAGGATTAATAGTATCTCATGCATGAGTCAATGCAGGAACAATACGTTAATGAATGCATCAATTAAGGTGTTAGAGTCATCATGATTTTTGATTTATTAATGATGGTCATGTCTTCTTTAAAAAAAAAACTGACTAGTCACATCAGTGCACATATGTTCTGAAGAATTGTAGTGTTGTAATCATGATTAACTAAACATTACTTCTTCATTACTTCATTGTGTTTGTGGCCCTTCAAATAAAGTGCTGACCTGGTCCATTTTTAACATTGAGAAATAAGATATGATTAATGGTGGCATAAAATTAAATGTATTAAGAATTAAAGGAGTGGGTTGGCAAAATGATACTGAGGTCACTACACTGACACAAAATACAGTATACTGCAGATACATTTAAACAGTAATGCCTGAGAACAATGCTCACTCAAGTAGGATATTTATGAATTAACTAACTTCCAAGTGTCTGAACACCAGAAATGTCTTGATATTTTTTTATTTGAGGGGTCACAAAGATGATTGCTGCATATGCCACCATTGATCATCTTAATGTTAAAGATGGACCAGGTCAGCACTTTATTTGAAGGGCTGCAAACATGATGAAGTAATGAAGGAGTAATGTTTAGTTAATCATGATAACAACACTACAATTCAGTTTCTTTAGCCTAAAATACCTTAATTGATGCATGAATTGACATATTTCCTGCATTAAGTCATGAATGAGATACAATTAATCATTGTACATTACTGATAGATCATGAAGTACATGAATAAATTCATGCTTTTTCATGTGTGAAGTCATGCACAAATTCATGATGATTCATGTACTGTTATTATAAAGTGTTACCAAAATAAAATTATTACACTAAATGAATATATTCCAGAATCTCTTCAAAGTCTGGGCTTTATCTGTTTTTTTTTTCTAGGGCAAATGTGTGAGCAGTTCATAGACCACTGTAAATCAACCCCTTGTGCTCAGGGCAGCTGCATCAATTCACAGACAGGATTTTCTTGTAATTGTCCCTTTGGTAAGAATAATGCATAAAGAAGGAGCTTTAAAGCAAAAGTTTACGTTTATTTGCGGAAAGTTAGATAAGAAAATTGATACCACTCTCATATCTGTCAGCAACTGGTTAGGTTAGCTTAGCACAAAGAGTTGAAATGGGAAAACTGCTGACCTGGCTCTGTTTTAAGGCAACAAAATCAAACAAAATCATAAAGTCTGTTATTAACCCATTATATTTTGTTTGTTTAATAATATGCCAGATTCTTTCTTTCCCTGGAGCCTTTGCTAGGCAACCTGTGGAGACACCCGGCACCCGTATACTCCTTTAGAAGTGATTGTCAGATGGTTGAATAGCTTTTCCGATGTCTCTTTTTTCATTCTTTCCACACAATTTCTGTCACTTTTCACTATGAGTGCATTCCAAGAGATACTGTCTGAAAGTTAACTCCTTTTTCCCCACATTTAAACACACCCTCCCCACAAAACAACCTCTCATAAAAACTAGCTCTCTTCTGTGCCTGTCCAAGAAATAGTCCGGCACATAACCCCCTGTAAAATGACACATTGTCAATTTTGCACTTCCGTTGTAATTGGTAACCTTTAAGGTGCTGCTGGTCGATTTTGTCTTTTGGACAGAGCCAGCTTAGCTGCTGCTTCATCTAACCTTCTGCAAGTGTAATTTGCAAAATGTTTAAACTACTCATTTAAATGTCATGAACTATACTCTAACTTTTCCAAGCTACAAATGAGAACAACTTACTTATTAACATGTACAAACACTATGTTTCTATATTGTTGTTTTTTAGGAGTCAGTGGAGCCCACTGTGAGGAGCACAGTTATGGCTTTGAGGAGCTGTCGTTCATGGAGTTTCCCCCATTGGATCGCAGGATTAATTTAATCTCTCTAGAGTTTGCAACAGTACAGAGAAACTCCCTGCTCCTGTACAACCCCGGAGGATCCTCCAGCAGGGAGTTCTTTGCACTGGAGATACTGAATGGGGCCATGCATCTCTCGTATGACCTGGGCTCAGGACCTGTGAGGCTGCAGACAAACAAGCATGTGGCAGATGGATATTTCCACAGTGTCACTGCCAGGAGGATTGGGAATGTGAGTTGGAAATATGTCAGCACATACACAAGGTTAATGAGATGGCATTTTTAAGTTGGAAATGAGAGAAGTCAATCTGAAAAAAACTAATGTGCACTATTTGCATTTAACAGATGGGTTCTTTACATGTGGACAACTGCACAGATGATGAGAACAATGGATTTTGTTTTTCACAGAGTGATGGCAGTAGCTTAAAGAGGTAGCAGTGATATAATAATCACCCATGGTTCATAATTTCTGTTTTTGACCTTGTGTTTAATCTTTGTCTATGAATGACCTCTCTCTGTATTCATCTACAATCAGAACACTAGATGTTGGCAGTAATATGACATTTGGAGGAACAAGGACATTTGAATCTATTTTACTGCATCCGGCTCAGATAAAAACCCATGACTTCGTTGGATGTATTCGTAACATTCATGTAAATGGAATCCTGCTGAGACCTTCAATGGCCCTCGCAACATATAACATCCTTGATAGGTAAGCATTTAATATAGCCTACACAATTCACTTTCCCAATATAATAATAAAGTGTGAGGTTCTATGATTTAAACAACATAATCAGGGCGTCTTGGTCAGGGCCTGAAGTTACCTTGCAGGTGGATTTTAAAAATCCACCAGCCACAAAGGCTTTTTATCAGAATTTCTTTTTGCCTCATGAAGGTGAAATACAGGAAATGCACGAACATTTTGTTAAGAATACACATTCAAGTGCTATCAAGTTATTAACGAAATTAATATAATTAATGACTTGAATGAATCATTTTAGGTTTTTAGTCCTGCTTACAAAAGGATTTACTTCCTTTTCTTTGAGCCATATACACAGCAAGTACATTTGTTCTTCATCTTAGAACTTTGCCATTGTCACCAACTGTCCACTTGGTATCAAAACCTCTATTTTTATTATTATCTTTTTGTTGCTTGCTTGTTTCAGCCGGCCTCTTAACCCCAGTAATGTGCCGCCACAATTTTGAGCTCAAATCCAAGGAAATGGCGGACTTGGTTGAAATGTGAAAAAACAACTGTGGCAAAAAAGCATCTAGTGAATCACTCAATTTTCACCCGCCAATGGCAAAATTTGCCCGCATTCAGCAGCGTGATTGGGTGTTAATTTCAGGCCCTGGTCTTGATGTCTTGGTGTAGGGGTTTAGGATGCTGACCTCATGGTCACAGCATCACTGTTTCGAGTCATGCAACGGACCTTAGTTTCATGTCACATACCCCCTCTCTCCCAACTCATTTGCCCTCACCTCTCTACTGCCCCCATCTAATAAAAAACATAAAAGAACGTGTTATAAAACTACATTATCAACTTATTTGCATAATACAGAAAAACATCTCTGTTACTTTTGTGTCTGTCTACATTTCATAAATTTGTCTTAGTAACTCATTTTTGTTTTATAAAGGTGTCCTCGGACAACACCATCCCCATGTCATAGCAACCCATGTAAGAACGGCGGCGTGTGCCATGACCTTTGGTCTGACTACCTTTGCGAGTGCAAAAGCCATTTTACTGGAAGCAACTGTGATAAAGGTAAAGATACCTTTAAATACACAGGAGTGATTTTTGTTTGATTTTCATCTTAACTTCAATACATTTGTTTTCATTCTCCGTCTTTTTTTAATAGAAATGTCAGAGAAGCTTGTATTGCGATTTAATGGGAATGATTACATTGAGTATGTCATCAAGGAGCGATTCAAGAGAGACTACCTGTTACAAGACTTGCTGGATGTTGAAAGAAAGGGAAACACCAGAGACCAAAAAGTGATTGACATCAAGTTCAAGACCCAAGATAATGGAGTGTTATTGTTTGTTGTTGGAGAGACAGGATACACTATGCTGAAGGTTGGTATGGAATGCATTCATCCACATATTTACTCGTCTTGGTTTCATGTTTGAAGTGTGAAATTGCTTGTTCTTTCTGTCTAATTCAGATAAAAGACAGAAAGCCAGTGTACATTTCCAAAGACGCACTGTCAGGACACCAGTCAGAGTTCACTGTGGACTCTCCTGTGGCTGACGGGGTCTGGCATGTCCTCTCCTTGTTCAGCAATGGACAGATTACCTTTCTGCTTCTGGATAGGAAATCAGTCTTGAACATCACTGACAGCAGTATGGATCTCAATCCTGTCAGTGTGGAAAAGATTATTTTTGGTGCACTTCTGACAGGTGATTTAAAACTCCAACAGTCAGGTAAATATACAGTACTCATTGTTGACAAACCAGGTGTTAATGTGTGAACCAGATATATATATATATGCCTAAAAAATGTTTTAACCTAGATAATTAGTCAAAATGACAGTGTATTATTTTCAGTCAGCAATGAATACATCCTGGACACATACTGTAACTACAGTACAGTACATGCAAGATCATCAAGGCCAAGATTACACCACATGTATGTGCAGGAGTATCGTATAAGGCATGTAGACACATACAGTATAGAACCAATATCTGAAAGAAAGGGAATCTTTACAGCATATACACTGGAGTAAAACAATTTAAGAGGGTGAACCTCAGTTGATGGGGCTCTAAAATGGCAACATATTGCTTTATTATTATACATGATATTTCATCAGGTTGGATTATTTGTTTTGTGTGGGAATAGAGCATGTCAGTTTGTGCCATATCAATCCTTTCTCTTTAAATCTATAATAAACTTGTAGCAAATTGCTAAAATAAGGGGCCAAACCCAAGTTTTCCTTGCTCTTTAAGTAGATCACTCTAAGTACAAGTACAAGTATAAATGAAATGGTCAGCTGACATGTTTTTTTAGCCCTTTGAGTAACACCGATGAAGCTGTCTTCATTCTTTTTATGGCAGGGTTCACTGGATGTGTGCAGTATCTCAACGTGAGTGGGTACACTCTGCCTGTCAGTGGACTCAGTGTGATGGCGGACGTCTCGCCAAGCTCGACCCTTGTTCAATCGAGCTGCAGCTCTCCGGGTGTCTGCCTCCCCTCGTCCTGCTCTGAGGAGGAAACAGCCGGGAGGCGTTGTCTCTCTGGACATGCTGTGCACAACAGGTCCTGCATCTGTTTACATAACGTTTCTGAGCACGCCTGTGATATGTGCATCTCTACGACAGAGAGCCGTAATCAGTGCTCTGAGGCTCAGGGCAGCGCTCCTCTGTGGCTTATAGCTGTGATTCTTCCTCTAACCTCCATCCTGGTGATAGGAGCGTGTGTTGCCCTTTACAGAGTGAGGCGACAGAATGCAAAGTGTCAGAGAGATAGCTCGCCACAACAGACAGACAATGTAGCGTTTTGCTTTGATGACAAGAGAACACTCACAGATGCTGAGTCTGCAGAAATAGAGAAACAACACGACCCAATGAGTGCTGATCAGCAGAGGTTAAGTCTGGAGTTTTACGGTGATGCCAGTTTGTTAAGTGTTCAGCAGGTGCCAAAAAGTGAGCTGGAGTATTATGAAATCGGCAGCATCTGTAGTGCACTTCATTCAGACACTGCCTCACTGACACTCAGCTGCCACAAACAGCCCAAGTGTGTGAAAGCTGATCCTAAACGGTGGGGAGATTTGAGGATGCTGTTAGCAGGATTTAAGAAAGAATGCTTCAGTGAAGAAGAGGGGGCAAAAATTCCTACAAAGCCTCAAAATGTGGCTTTCTTAAACAAGCAGTTGTTGACTAAGATTGATGCAGAGCAGTCCCAGCATACACCACCTCGTTACCAGAAGAGGTTCATACAACCAAAGTTCCTGGAACCGGCCCAATGTCTCACGTTTGAGGAAATAGGTAAACTATACACTCCTCGGGAGAAAACAATGTCACATGCAGCATCCCCAGGGTTTGGACCTGACAAGTCCACCACGATGATCGGTGCCTCATCTGACAGTGAAACAGGCAGCACATTCACCTGCTCGGAGTCTGAGTGCGGACAGTTTTCTACCATCAGCGCCAGGACATATATACATGACCTATCATCCCTGTCAGCGTGCAGCTTTAGACAACAAGGCATCTTGCCTGTCAGCTCATTCTTAAAACACTCCTGTCACTCTGCTGCAGGTCAGCACAAAGCTGAGAGTGCTCCCTCAAGTATGTTTGAGCAATGGGGAAATCTTTTAAATATGCATCTACCTTTCAGCAGCTATGCTCCCGTATTTGAGGATATAGCATGTCTACCCTCTGACCCCAGTCATGGCTTTGATATGCAAAGTGACATGGAGGAAATTATTTGATGGCCATTATATACTTTGTATATGTCGCAAAAGGGTCAGGTGGGAAAATTGTAAATATGCAGTCGGTTACTTATTTGAAATAATTTTGATGCATCAAAACTCAACAACAATGTAAAAGAATGACATGAAAATCCAAACTTTTAGTTGCGACTGTTAGGCCCGCTGCCTCTAGCTTCTCTGTTCTGTCCTCTCTCCCTCAGTTTTTGTACATATAGCATGGCACTTGTCACAACATTAATTTTAGAAAAGGCACTTTCCCGAAGACCAAAGAGTGACTGTGTTCTTTGTGTTAATTCACAATTACAGTCTTACAGAACTGTCAAAATGTAAGATCTGTTTAAGCGTTAGTGTCCTTGTGGAGTGTGAATGGAGAATTGGAGAATTTTTTTTTTATTATTAGAAAATGTGTTTATTTTATATTTGGAAAATTGCAATACATTTTATTTATGCACTAATGAAACAAAGGTACAATTTACTTAGTAAAACAGAGTACCTTAGAAACAATACAAATGTGCAAACAAAGTATGAGTTAACAAGACATGAAAATATAAAAGTAGAAAACAGAATAAAACAATAAATAAAACATTAAGAACATTAGGCTGGTAATAAAAAAGCCTTCCAGTACAAGTGAGTTTTAAGACGTGGCATGAAGTGATTCTGATCTGGCTCCTTGCCAAGAAGAAAAGCCTCAGTAAACTTCTAACATAGCATTTTTGTTGGAACAATCAGGAGACCCCTGCTTGAGGATCTCAGGCTGCGTTGGGCTCATAGAGGATTTCAATCTGTATAATTACTGTAGGAGCATGCAGTACTTTAATAGTGAAAAGCAAAGTATCAAAATTGATTCTAAAGCTAACAGGGAAGTGACATATTTGAAGCAGCAAAAGTAACTAATCACTTGATTGATGATGTATTTTATCCAGTTGTTGTACTGCTATTAAATTTCCTAGTAACTAATTTCTTTTTCAAGTGTTCTTTGATATCCTTGGTTTTGAAACAGTATATTAATGGGTTAATAGCAGCAGGTAAAATACTGTACAGCATTACAACAACTATGCGAACTGGGACACTGAATGTAAATCCCACAAAATTTGCCAGGTACACAAAGCATCTTGGCGTGTAATAGAGAAATGTGATGATAATCTGTGGCAAGCAGGTAGACAGAGCCAACATGCGACTGCTATTAGAACTGGTCATTCTCATAACTGCAACAATGATGACAAAATAAGATAAGATGATAAAAGCCAGAGGCAACATCAAAAAGAACATGGCCCCACCTAATGCCAATGCCAGATTTTCTCGTATTTCCTCACATCCAAGCACTGCTATTGCTAAATGGTCACAATAGCACTGTATAATTATGTTTGAATTACAGTAAGGCAATCTCAGAGTATCTACAACTATACCCACCATCCATGACATTGGCAAAATCCATGATATTCCACAAAGCACAGAAACAGTGTTGTTTGTGAAAAGAGCTGTGTAACGCAGTGGAGCACAAATTGCAATAAAGCGATCAAGGGCCATCACCATCAGGATGAAAGAATGAGACGCCCCCAAAAAATGAACAAAGTACATCTGTACAAAGCATCCATAAAATGAAATGATGCTGTCATCAAACCAATATTTTGATATAATCTTTGGCAGAGTAACAGTCCCAAACATTAAGTCAGTTAGTGCCAAGTGGCAAAATATCAGATATGTGGGTTTGTGAAGAGACCTCTCACATCTAACAAACACTAAAATAAAAATATTTCCTACAGCTATAGCCAAGAAGAGAACCAAAAGCAGGGCTGACACAGGTCCATAATACTCCTGTGAAAGTCCAGGAAATCCCAGGATGAAGAAATTTGTAATCCTTGTTACATTAGTGTAGAACATAATCACTTGAATTAACAGTAACAACCTATCAAAAGAAAACACATACATTAAAATAGTTTTTAGATGTGACAAGTTAAGGAAAATCTGAAATAACATCGGAGCATTAACAATAGACCTAAATACTTCAAATCTAACAATTATGCAAACAAAAGTGTTAGTCACTACAGTGTAATTTCATGTTTTCTGTGGAGGATCTAAAGTGTAAATCTTACCTTGTAAAAGTTACAATAGATATGCCTCCGTGGAAGTACTGTCACATCTCACTGTAGTGCCACCTAATATGTGATTAGCATCTTGTTTGAAACAAATATCAATGTTTACTTTCATAAACAAGTAGATCCCAAATGGTCATGTTCTCTAATGAGTTCCACCCATCTGTGTTAACATGACACATAAAGAGTAGAGTAAATATTATTCAGTTTCCAATCAGTGGCTTTCAGCCATGAAAAATATGCAGCTGCAATACAGTATATTGTGGAGCAGGTTGCATGACGATATATTTTAGACAATTCAGTTCTTTCAAAACCTTTACTCAGTTGTATGGGTTACAAATCTAAACTAGTATTGCTTACAAGTAAGGCTTTGTAAGCAGTCATAAAAACACTGATGATAAAAGTAAAAGCTTGTTTAAACATTTGATTTGTTAACGTTTTGGAAAGAATAAAATGGCCCTTAGTTTGCATTGAGTCTGGAGTGCACCACTGGGAAATTATAGACACACCAGTTTGTAATTATAATCACCAAATTACCAAATTCATCCATGAAGTTTATCAATGTTGCATTCAAATGATGCATTAAAAAATCAAAAGAAAAAAGAGGATGGCGTTTGCCAATTAATAGTTTTTGCCTTTTCAAAATAGTCTATTATAGTGAGTGCTGGCGAAAAACTAGTTCATGCATTTGTTACTTCAAGTTCTGGACTATTGTAATTCCTTACTATGTTGCTCAAATAATTCCCTTAAGACTCTCCAGCTGATCCAGAATGCTGCAGCACTTGTGCTGACAAGAACTAAGAAAAGAGATCATATTTCTCCAGTATAAGCTTCTCAACATTGGCTTCCTGTAAAATCCAGGATTGAATTTAAAATCCTTCTCCTGACCTACAAAGTTCTTAATGGTAAAGCACCATTATATCTTAAAGAGCTCATAGTACCTTTGTCCCACTAGAGCACTGCACTCCCAGAATGCAGTCTCTAAAAGTAGAATGGGAGCCAGAGCCAGGTGGCAGACACTGTCACCACATTTAAGAGTCAATTTAAAACTCTCCTCTTTGATAAAGTTTATAGTTAGGGAGTGAGGAGTTGCAGTTTTTGCCTGGACCGGCAGGGGAGGGTGTATAGCTTCAGACAAGGCACCCTTTCTCTTCTCTGCTTCTCTTCATAGTCGTCAGATTCATCTATCAACCCTTATAGAGCTGGCAGAGGTTTGCCTTTGACTAGCTCTTAATTATGCTGTTATAGTTTTAGACTGCTGGGGTCTTCCTTTGACACACTGAGCTCCTCTCTCCTCTCTCTTTCCATCTGTGTGCATCCATGTCCCAGAAATGCTTGTTACTAACTTAGCTCTGGGGAGCTTATTCCCCGGAGCCCTTAAGTTTTCTCGTCCCGCAGTTTTCCTTGGATTAGGGTGGGACCTAAATCATTGTTGCAGCTGTAGCCGTGGTCCTGCTCAGTGCCCTGCTACACCCTGCTATGCCCTGCAGGGCTCTGCTACACCCTGCTATGCCATAAACATTTAATTGAATTAGCATGAGGAGTCACAGTAACATAAAGTAGAGAAGACAAATGTAAGAAAAAAAAGTGTGGAGTTAGTGGTTCAACGATTATAGTTCCTTAAACTTGAATACGTTACAGGGAATAACAGGTAGAACTTAAGCGAATTATGTAATGCCTGTGTTATATATTTCTCTGGTGAGTAGTAATGCTAACATTAGTTACCTATTAGCCATGCACTGCTAACATACATAGCAACATAATGTGAGATAAGTCAAAACGTTTTTTGTACTGAGAAGTTCCTCTAGTGGCAGAGATGGGAAGTAACGAAGTACAAATACTTCGTTACTGTACTTAAGTAGATTTTTCGGATATTTCTACTTTACTTTACTATTTTTTTTTGTGGCGACTTTTTACTTTTACTCCTTACATTTTAACACGAATATCGGTACTTTCTACTCCTTACATTTTAAAAATTGGCTCGTTACTTTAGTTTTGTACAAGAGGTCGAATAGTACGCGGAGAACGCAGGCACGCGCCTCACACCGCGTGCGGCGCGCTATCGCCACACAGAAAAAAAGTGAGAAAAAAAAGAAAGAGAGACTGCTGTCCGGAGGATAATCAGTTGAGATGGTGTGTGTGCGTCCTTGAGAACTGTAAGTCGTATAACTTATGTTGTCAGTTAATGTAAGCCTGTTGTTGTATTGGTCTATAGTTCCTGCACAGTTAAAGTAGGTTAGCTAGTGATTTAGTTGTTTGTGTTCTTCACCTGTTAGCTAGGTTTCACGTTGCTACACGCAACGTCATTCCCAAGCATCAAAAGAGAGAAGTTGTCCGTGTTTTACAGACACACCTGGGGGCGAAGTTTGAAACCAGCATCAGCTTTAAATACGGTCCTAATCTAGTCCTCACTAGCAAGTTTCAAATAATTTAACTGGAGTTACCGTTATTATTTTTCACGTGATCAATACCGAATTCAATCTAATTGGATGGGAATATACTGTAGGCTACGTTGCATGTAACGCACCACTACAAGACTACTCGACAGATTCGGCCGCATTCTGCATTCATTTGCGGCAAATAATTGCAACATGATGGTGGTAACGTTAGCACTAGTAGTATGGACGGCGACATGATTGAAAATGAAGAAAACAGAGATCCCAGAGATTAGGCAGACAAGCAGCAAGACATTCCCAATCATCCCTGGCCTTATCTGAGAGAGATGTTTGAGATAGGCTAGGAGGCGTCAAGTATGACTCCTGGCCAATGTGCTGTGTAACTCTAAAAGTATGGGGAACTTCTTAATTAATCTATGTTTAGTAATTCATATTGTATCCTTTATTTTCTTTCTATATTTGAGCACACACACATGCATGTAGATTCCTTTAAATGTTAAGGGGACGATTAAAAAAGAGAAACTGGATCTGTGAATTCTCACAGAATCACAGTTGAATTCATACCTTGCTACTCAGTCAGAATCTTATTAAGCTGGAGTCCCAGTCTCTGTCACAATAATCATATATGTGATGTTTGGCAGACATCCATTTAAAATGTAGACAATGGCATATAAAGAGCCTGGTTTTTATGTCCACTGAAGTTTCTCATCTTGCACTCTAGTAACGTGTGTGGTCCAGGTAGCTTTGCATAAAAAGTGGTTGTCATTCGCAAGGCTACTTTTACTTTTATACTTTAAGTACATTTCAAAGCCTGTACTTTGTTACTTTTACTTAAGTAAAGAAGTTAAATCAGTACTTCTACTTTTACCAGAGTATTTTTTAACACAAGTATCTGTACTTCTACTTAAGTACGGGAAGTGAGTACTTTTGCCATCTCTGTCTAGTGGTCCCCTAATATTGTATCTGAAGTTTCTTTCCCAAAAGTCAGCCTTGGTGCAGAATTACAGCCACTAGAGCCAGTCCCACAATGAGCTTTCCTTAGGATGTGCCATTTCTGTGTCTGTAGCTATTGAGGAGGAGAGAGGGGGGGCAAGGTGGAGGGTGGGGTGTGGCCTTGACCAACTGCCACTTTGCCAAGGGGTAAGCCTTCGCTCTGGAACACGCAACAACCTCCAAGGCGCGTCATTTTGTTGCTACAAAGGTATCACCTCTTGTTAGCATTCCACTGACTTTACGTCACTTGACTGCGAATAACTTTACATCTGAAGCATTTAAAGACTCTATTTGTCCATTGTTTAATTCTAAAGAAACACGACAATGTATAAAAGGCTCCATTACCTTGTACCTCCACGTTATGGCTCGTAGCAGACGTTTTTTGTAAAAATACGCGCAATGATTGTGTCATAACTAAGTGACTTACTGTCGCACGTAGAGGAATTACCGCATAGTACAGGAGAAGCTCGAGGCAGTTTCGACTTATTACATTAGCTGTTTAGGTTTAATTACGAATGTTAACTAGCGATGTTTTAGCAATAATTAGCCTGTGCTTATGTTATCTCTTTACATATACCTACACTCTCCGTCTCTGTAAGATTGGAAATGATTGAGATTTCTCTTGGCACAGCTACAAGAAGACTTACAACTTTCAGACACGTTGCTCACGTCACATTTACTTTGTGTCTGTCAGTTGGAGGCTGCGCAGTAAAGGAAGAGATCACCGGAAAAGTGCTTCTAATATCCTTCACTGGTCTCCGTCCAGAGCAACGGGGTCTATTGGTCCATTAATATATATGTCAATGCACTTTGCTCGTTTGAAAGCCATGATGTCTCTCTCTCATGGGTGGGCCAAATTCTCTGGGCGGGCAAAGCAGAGAAAGGGGAGGTAACCTTGCGCCTTATGACCTCATAAGGAGAAGATTCCAGATCGGCCCATCTGAGCTTTCATTTTCTCAAAGGCAGAGCAGGATACCCAGGGCTCGGTTTACACCTATCACCATTTCTAGCCACTGGGGGACCATAGGCAGGCTGGGGGAACTCATATTAATGTTAAAAAACCTCATAAAGTGACATTTTCATGCCATGGGACCTTTAAAGTTGTGACCATTATTTTATTATAATTATTCATGTGACAGTCATCGTTACTGTTATATTGCTGTATGAAAACTGCTGTTCATATTGTTGTTAGAAGTTTGGTGAATATATTATGGCAGTTGAAATAATTAGAAAAGGCTGATTAAGTCGCAAATGTGTTTTAAATGAATTTTGTTACTAAAGACAATACATAAAATGCTGTACGGTGTTTCTATAGTGGACCAATGCACCTTAAATTATTTTAGTTGATTCATTTGTTTGTATTCTTTAACAGTAAAGGATCATTTTTGTTCCTCTTCCATGTGCATTGTATATGGCATTCTTAGCACAACAATTTGTGTTGTCCAGTAAACAGACTATAATTTAGGATTGTCCAGTTTTAAGAACATATCGTGTATACTACAATCCTCCCAAATTATAGACTTAGTTCACTGAACCAGTAACTATATAGTGTAGACAATCCATGTAACAGGGGAGGACACCTCAATGGATTTTGACCTTATATTTTGCTGGGGGAATAACTAATGAATATACTGTTATGTTCATGTTTATAGTGTGCATGGAATTTATCACTTAATTATCTTTTTTTACAATTTTATTTTCATTTTCTTTTCTTGCAGAGATAGAGGGCAGTACAAAAGAGATCAGTACAGCAAAAATTTACAATGCAAACAGCATTAACAATGACCCTTCTTCCCCATAAACAGCAAACTACAACATAATAGTAATAGTGGTGGTATTATTAAGTATTACATTAATTTGTAAAAAAGAAAGAGGAAAAAAAAAAAAAAAGAGAAATAAGTTAACAAAATAAGTATATAAATTAATAAATCATAAGAATGATTTTAGTTGTCAGTTCCAGAGATGGACATGCTATGTACACAAGTTATGTTCAAGGGCTAAAGTATTAACCTTGGAAAGGCAGTTTACCTGGCTGGGAGTAGGGTCTCAAATGTGAGTAAGCTTCAAGTGTCGGCATCGTCTCTGAGAGATCCATCGTGAAAAAAGGTTACAAAATCTCCCCAGCATCGGTCAAAAAGAAATGGCTTTTTGAGGTTAAACATGATCTTTTCTGAAGGCATGTATGATGACAGCTCTTTGAGCCACATGGATAACCCAGGCAGTGTTGCGGTTTAACGCGTTTCATTGAACGATAGTTCACGAACTCGCTTCATATTTTGGGCGAACGTGGAACTGAACGTAGCCTCTGTATTACTGCCTGATGAACGTACTGTGAACTCATTCATTCTGGCAGAGGTGGAAAATGTTATGTGTGAGTGGAAGGTAGAGGACCCAAATGCAGGTAGAACAGGCAAGCAGGCAGGAGAAGGTTCAGACTGAGGATTTATTAACAAAAGGCTGGGAACAAACCAATCAAAAGGGATCCAAAGGGCAAACAGCAAACACAAGGAGTCCAAAACTGAGGCAAAAGGCAAAAAGCAAAGTCACAAATCCAAAAGATCTCCAGAGACAAGGACAACCAAAAAACCACAAGGAAGATTCCAAAAACATACCGACAGGATAGATACTGGGTAAAAAAGACTGACGGGCAAAGACAAAATGATCTAACAAGAGACAAAGGGAACACAGAGGCTAAATACATGAGGTAACGAGTAAAACGCGAAGACAGGTGGGACAACAGGTGAAACACATCAGGGCGGGGAGGACAATCAACCAGGCGGGGAAAACACAGGGAAGTCAATGGACAAGACAAGACAGAAAACCAGACATCAAAATAAAACAGGAACCAGAAATAATCACCAACGAACAGGAATACACAATACAAACAAGAATACACAGTTAAAACAGGATAAACAGAAACACACAATGAACAGGGGAATAAGGAACAGAAATATACAAAATAAAGATACAAAACAGCAACAGAAATGTCCACAACCACAACAGAAAAGTATACTAAGGTATTGTAATCAGTAAAAGTACCAATACTTTGATGAAATATTACTCAGGCACAAGTAAAAATACCTATCTGAAAAATTACTCAAGTTAAAGTAATAAGTAGTTCATTTAAAATGTACTTTAAGTAAAAATTACTTAGTTACATTAAAAAAAAACTGTAAAATGGGTCAGGGGATCTCTCCCATGTAGTGAAAATAGGACAAGGGGTCATAAAGCCAAAACTATTTTGTTTTTAATTAAAGAAACATCTATACAAATGTATA
Organism: Perca fluviatilis; assembly: GCF_010015445.1. NCBI lineage: Eukaryota > Metazoa > Chordata > Actinopteri > Perciformes > Percidae > Perca > Perca fluviatilis. The sequence goes on along the minus strand of NC_053113.1, from coordinate 38,972,541 downwards.
AACATCTATACAAATGTATATATATGTAATAACAACATAACACATGTCACACATGACATTTTAGACCCTTAGAAATGTATAGCGATGCAATTTTAGTTCAGACTATCCCATAAAACGTTTTTAACAATCAACTGAAAGTGATAGTACCATACATAGTTAGTTCTGAGGGCCATCCCTTTCTTCACAAACATAAACAACAGTTATAATGCAAATCAAGGCCAAATCACGTATTTTGACTCCATAAATGGGTTAGTCCCTAATGTTCACAGCCCAGACTAGCAGCTAGCTTCTACACACCTAAGTAACCCGTAGACGATTAATTTTAGCCAGTCTCCAACATAGGCTACGTTGTCCTACGGAGGCGAAAGGTGGGCAATTCATTTTCCCAAGGGCCACAATGAGAATCTGGTACGGTTGTGGAGGGCCAACTAATAGGCTAAACTCAATTCTGCTCAATATTAATTTATTATTAATTTTCAGGTGGCATTGCCCTTCTGGGCATATTGCAGCGAGCAGCAGACCAAACACTATTTAATAAACTCCCCCTTCAGAAAATGGCTTACTGTTTTTGTGGGCTATCACAAAGCTGGTCTTGACTGCTGCATCCCTGGATGCCTTGTTGCTTTTGCAGCGTAACTAGCAAAACTTCAGATGTCGGTGCCCGCTCTGCAACAGTCATTTTTGAGCGATAACAGCTGATTTACGTCCATGCTAACGTCTCCCGCTCAGTTCGCCGCTCGCCGACACATCCCTGTGTCCGACCGGGTCCGACCAATACATCCATGGGTCCGACACGTTGCAGTTCTTCATCTACTTCTTTTTAATTGCGACTTGCAACCAGAGATGAAGAAGCTGCAAGAAGAAGCTGGTCTGGTGTAGTCATTCGACGGCCAAATTTCTTTTCTTCCTTTCTTTTTTTTTTACTCAGTAACGGATGGGATTTGACATGTAGCGAAATACAATCCTTCACTCAAAACGTAATCAAGTACATTTTAAAATACCGATTTTAAAAACTACTTGAAAAATACACAACAAAACTACCCAATACAGTAACGTGAGTAAATATATTTTGTTACTTTCCACCTCTGCATTCTGGTGCCTGTGAACGGCACGCTCTCTCAGTTTAACGTCGTTCAATAGAGTGCCAGATTTCTATAGAGCCTTCCAGGTGAAAACCTGGCTAAAACACACCGTAAACAGGCCTTCATATGTAGCGGAAAAAACAGCATAGAGGCAACGAAGCAGCAAGGAGGGGGCGTATGATCATTTAACCGAGTTTTAGGCACGAGGATGGGAAAAACTTTTTTCTTTTTTTTTACATTTTTTTGTTTTTGTGCGCCGGCTTTCAAAAACAAAATCCGCATTTCAGTCCCATCCACAGCAAACCTGAAACGGCACATTGAACTGATTGGATATGAAGATGAAATCTGACGCTAGTTTCAGTGTTAAAACTGATAAAATAATTGCTGCCTGTGGCAATAATTTTGAAAAAAACAATATGTGAAAAAAAAATAGCGCCGTAATGTTTACATGCAGCCGCCATCTTGGATAACAGTCATGAGCAGTCGAAGAACAAGCGTTCAACCAGTAACCAGTAGCATAGCTCAAACACGCGTTGCGTTGATTCGACTGCTCGCGACTGTTATCTGTATGTGGGCAGATAATTAACTCGCTATTCTTACCTATCTTTATAATCTATCTTTGTAATAAACTGTCTGTACAGTATTTTATAATATTTAGAAAAATTGAAAAACATTTTATTTATGAGTATCTTAGAAAGAAACAATACAAATGAAAATATAAAAGTAGAAAACAATAAACAATAAATAAAACATTAAGAACATCAGGCTGGTAATAAAAAAGCCTTCCAGTACAAGTGAGTTTTAAGACGGGGTATGAAGTGATTCTGATCTGGCTCCTTGCCAAGAAGAAAAGCCTCAGTAAACTTCTAACATAGCATTTTTGTTGGAACAATCAGGAGACCCCTGCTTGAGGATCTCAGGCTGCGTTGGGCTCATAGAGGATTTCAATCTGTATAATTACTGTAGGAGCATGCAGTACTTTAATAGTGAAAAGCAAAGTATCAAAATTGATTCTAAAGCTCACAGGGAAGTGACATATTTGAAGCAGCAAAAGTAACTAATCACTTGATTGATGATGTATTTTATCCAGTTGTTGTACTGCTATTAATTTTCCTAGTAACTAATTTCTTTTTCAAGTGTTCTTTGATATCCTTGGTTTTGAAACAGTATATTAATGGGTTAATAGCAGCAGGTAAAATACTGTACAGCATTACAACAACTATGCGAACTGGGACACTGAATGTAAATCCCACAAAATTTGCCAGGTACACGAAGCATCTTGGCATGTAATAGAGAAATGTGATGAGAATCTGTGGCGAGCAGGTAGACAGAGCCAACATGCGACTGCTATTAGAACTGGTCATTCTCATAACTGCAACAATGATGACAAAATAAGAGAAGATGATAAAAGCCAGAGGCAACATCAAACTGAACATGGCCATACCAAATGCAACTACCTGAACTTGTTGCATTCTCACATCCAAGCACTGTTATTGCTATATGGTCACAAAAGCAATGTGTAATTATGTTTGAATTACAGTAAGGCAATCTCAGAGCATCTACAACTATACCCACCATCCATGACATTGGCAAAATCCATGATATTCCACAAAGCACAGAAACAGTGTTGTTTGTGAAAAGAGCTGTGTAACGCAGTGGAGCACAAATTGCAATAAAGCGATCAAGGGCCATCACCATCAGGATGAAAGAATGAGACGCCCCCAAAAAATGAACAAAGTACATTTGTACAAAGCATCCATAAAATGAAATAGTACTGTCATCAAACCAATATTTTGATATAATCTTTGGCAGAGTAACAGTCCCAAACATTAAGTCAGTTAGTGCCAAGTGGCAAAATATCAGATATGTGGGTTTGTGAAGAGACCTCTCACATCTAACAAACACTAAAATAAAAATATTTCCTACAGCTATAGCCAAGAAGAGAACCAAAAGCAGGGCTGACGCAGGTCCATAATACTCCTGTGAAAGTCCAGGAAATCCCAGGATGAAGAAATTTGTAATCCTTGTTACATTAGTGTAGAACATAATCACTTGAATTAACAGTAACAACCTATCAAAAGAAAACACATACATTAAAATAGTTTTTAGATGTGACAAGGAAAATCTGAAATAACATTGGCGCATTAACAATAGACCTAAATACTTTAAATCTAACAATTATACAAACAAAAGTGTTAGTCATTACAGTGTAATTTCAAGTTTTCTGTGGAGGATCTAAAGTGTAAATCTTACCTTGTAAAGGTTACAATAGATCTGCTTCCGTGGAAGTACTGCCACATCTCACTGTAGTGCCACCTAATATGTGATTAGCATCTTGTTTGAAACAAATATCAATGTTTACTTTCATAAACAAGTAGATCCCAAATGGTCATGTTCTCTAATGAGTTCCACCCATCTGTGTTAACATGACACACAAAGAGTAGAGTAAATATTATTCAGTTTCCAATTAGTGGCTTTCAGCCATGAAAAATATGCAGCTGCAATACAGTATATTGTGGAGCAGGTTGCATGACGATATATTTTAGACAATTCAGTTCTTTCAAAACCTTTACTCAGTTGTATGGGTTACAAATCTAAACTAGTATTGCTTACAAGTAAGGCTTTGTAAGCAGTCATAAAAACACTGATGATAAAAGTAAAAGCTTGTTTAAACATTTGATTTGTTAACGTTTTGGAAAGAATAAAATGGCCCTTAGTTTGCATTGAGTCTGGATTGCACCACTGGGAAATTATAGACTCACCAGTTTGTAATTATAATCACCAAATTACCAAATTCATCCATGAATTTTATCAATGTTGCATTCAAATGATGCATTAAAAAATCAAAAGAAAAAAGAGGATGGCGTTTGCCAATTAATAGTTTTTGCCTTTTCAAAATAGTCTATTATAGTGAGTGCTGGTGAAAAACTAGTTCATACATTTGTTACTTCAAGTTCTGGACTATTGTAATTCCTTACTATGTTGCTCAAATAATTCCCTTAAGACTCTCCAGCTGATCCAGAATGCTGCAGCACTTGTGCTGACAAGAACAAGAAAAGAGAATATATATTTCTCCATTGTTACTCTGCATGCATTGGCTTCCTGTAAAATCCAGGATTGAATTTAAAATCCTTTTGCTGACCTACAAAGCTCTTAATGGTAAAGCACCATTATATCTTAAAGAGCTCATATTACCTTTGTCCCACTAGAGCACTGCACTCCCAGAATGCAGTCTCTAAAAGTAGAATGGGAGCCAGAGCCAGGTGGCAGACACTGTCACCACATTTAAGAGTCAATTTAAAACTCTCCTCTTTGATAAAGCTTATAGTTAGGGAGTGAGGAGTTGCAGTGTTTGCCTGGACCGGCAGGGGAGGGTGTATAGCTTCAGACAAGGCACCCTTTCTCTTCTCTGCTTCTCTTCATAGTCGTCAGATTCATCTATCAACCCTTATAGAGCTGGCAGAGGTTTGCCTTTGACTAGCTCTTAATTATGCTGTTATAGTTTTAGACTGCTGGGGTCTTCCTTTGACACACTGAGCTCCTCTCTCCTCTCTCTTTCCATCTGTGTGCATCCATGTCCCAGAAATGCTTGTTACTAACTTAGCTCTGGGGAGCTTATTCCCCGGAGCCCTTATGTTTTCTCGCCCCCCAGCTTTCCTTGGATTAGGGTGGCAACTAAATCATTGTTGCAGCTGTAGCCGTGGTCCTGCTCGGTGCCCTGCTACACCCTGCTACACCCTGCTAAGCCCTGCTATGCCCTGCAGGGCCCTGCTACACCCTGCTATGCCATAAACATTTAATTGAATTAGCATGAGGAGTCACAGTAACATAAAGTAGAGAAGACAAATGTAAGAAAAAAAAGTGTGGAGTTAGTGGTTCAACGATTATAGTTCCTTAAACTTGAATACGTTACAGGGAATAACAGGTAGAACTTAAGCGAATTATGTAATGCCTGTGTTATATATTTCTCTGGTGAGTAGTAATGCTAACATTAGTTACCTATTAGCCATGCACTGCTAACATACATAGCAACATAATGTGAGATAAGTCAAAACGTTTTTTGTACTGAGAAGTTCCTCTAGTGGTCCCCTAATATTGTATCTGAAGTTTCTTTCCCAAAATTCAGCCTTGGTGCAGAATTACAGCCACTAGAGCCAGTCCCACAATGAGCTTTCCTTAGGATGTGCCATTTCTGTGTCTGTAGCTATTGAGGAGGAGAGAGGGGGGGCAAGGTGGAGGGTGGGGGTGTGGCCTTGACCAACTGCCACTTTGCCAAGGGGGTAAGCTTCGCTTCTGAACGCGAACCTCCAATGGCGTCATTTTGTTGCTACAAAGGTATCACCTCTTGTTAGCATTCCACTGACTTTACGTCACTTGACTGCGAATAACTTTACATCTGAAGCATTTAAAGACTCTATTTGTCCATTGTTTAATTCTAAAGAAACACGACAATGTATAAAAGGCTCCATTACCTTGTACCTCACGTTATGGCTCCGTAGCAGACGTTTTTGTAAAAATACGTAACGATTGTGTCATAACTAAGTGACTTACTGTCGCACAGTAGAGGAATTACCGTACAATACAGGAGAAGCTTGCGCGAGGCAGTTTCGACTTACATTAGCTGATTTTAGGTTTAATTACGAATGTTAACTAGCATGTTAGTTAGCAATAATTAGCCTGTGCTTATGTTATCTCTTTACATATACCTACACTCTCCGTCTCTGTAAGATTGGAAATGATTGAGATTTCTCTTGGCACAACACTAAACAACAAGACTTTCGGCAGACACGTTGCTCACGTCACATTTACGTTGTCTCTGTCAGTTGGAGGCTGCGCAGTAAAGGAAGAGATCACCGGAAAAGTGCTTCTAATATCCTTCACTGGTCTCCGTCCAGAGCAACGGGGTCTATTGGTCCATTAATATATATGTCAATGCACTTTGCTCGTTTGAAAGCCATGATGTCTCTCTCTCATGGGTGGGCCAAATTCTCTGGGCGGGCAAAGCAGAGAAAGGGGAGGTAACCTTGCGCCTTATGACCTCATAAGGAGAAGATTCCAGATCGGCCCATCTGAGCTTTCATTTTCTCAAAGGCAGAGCAGGATACCCAGGGCTCGGTTTACACCTATCACCATTTCTAGCCACTGGGGGACCATAGGCAGGCTGGGGGAACTCACATTAATGTTAAAAAACCTCATAAAGTGACATTTTCATGCCATGGGACCTTTAAAGTTGTGACCATTATTTTATTATAATTATTCATGTGACAGTCATCGTTACTGTTATATTGCTGTATGAAAACTGCTGTTCATATTGTTGTTAGAAGTTTGGTGAATATATTATGGCAGTTGAAATAATTAGAAAAGGCTGATTAAGTCGCAAATGTGTTTTAAATGAATTTTGTTACTAAAGACAATACATAAAATGCTGTACGTGTGTTTCTATAGTGGACCAATGCACCTTAAATTATTTTAGTTGATTCATTTGTTTGTATTCTTTAACAGTAAAGGATCATTTTTGTTCCTCTTCCATGTGCATTGTATATGGCATTCTTAGCACACAATTTGTGTTGTCCAGTAAACAGACTATAATTTAGGATTGTCCAGTTTTAAGAACATATCGTAATTGTACAATCCTCCCAAATTATAGACTTAGTTCACTGAACCAGTAACTATATAGTGTAGACAATCCATGTAACAGGGGGAGGACACCTCAATGGATTTTGACCTTATATTTTGCTGGGGGGGGAATAACTAATGAATATTCTGTTATGTTCATGTTTATAGTGTGCATGGAATTTATCACTTAATTATCTTTTTTTTTATACACTTTATTTTCATTTTCTTTTCTTGCAGAGATAGAGGGCAGTACAAAAGAGATCAGTACAGCAAAAATTACAATGCAAACAGCATTAACAATGACCCTTCATCTCCCCCATAAACAGCAAACTACAACATAATAGTAATAGTGGTGGTATTATTAAGTATTACATTAATTTGTAAAAAAAGAAAGAGGAAAAACAAAAAAAAACAAGAGAAATAAGTTAACAAAATAAGTATATAAATTAATAAATCATAAGAATGATTTTAGTTGTCAGTTCCAGAGATGGACATGCTATGTACACAAGTTATGTTCAAGGGCTAAAGTATTAACCTTGAAAAGGCAGTTTACCTGGCTGAGTAGGGTCTCAAATGTGAGTAAGCTTCAAGTATGGGCATCGTCTCTGAGAGATCCATCGTGAAAAAAGGTTACAAAATCTCCCCAGCATCGGTCAAAAAGAAATGGCTTCTTGAGGTTAAACATGATCTTTTCTGAAGGCATGTATGATGACAGCTCTTTGAGCCACATGGATAACCCAGGCAGTGTTGTGCCTGAACGCGTTCATTGAACGATAGTTCACGAACTCGTTCATATTTTGGGGCGAACGTGAACTGAACGTAGCCTACTGTATTACTGCCTGATGAACGTTACTGTGAACTCATTCATTCTGGCAGAGGTGGAAAATGTTATGTGTGAGTGGAAGGTAGAGGACCCAAATGCAGGTAGAACAGGCAAGCAGGCAGGAGAAGGTTCAGACTGAGGATTTATTAACAAAAGGCTGGGAACAAACCAATCAAAAGGGATCCAAAGGGCAAACAGCAAACACAAGGAGTCCAAAACTGAGGCAAAAGGCAAAAAGCAAAGTCACAAATCCAAAAGATCTCCAGAGACAAGGACAACAAAAAAAACCACAAGGAAGATTCCAAAAACATACCGACAGGATAGATACTGGGTAAAAACAGACTGACGGGGCAAAGACAAAATGATCTAACAAGAGACAAAGGGAACACAGAGGCTAAATACATGAGGTAACGAGTAAACCAGGAACAGGTGGGACAACAGGTGAAACACATCAGGGCGGGGCAGGACAATCAACCAAGGCGGGAAAACACAGGAAGTCAATGGACAAGACAAGACAGAAAACCAGACATCAAAATAAAACAGGAACCAGAAATAATCACCAACGAACAGGAATACACAATACAAACAAGAATACACAGTTAAAACAGGATAAACAGAAACACACAATGAACAGGGGAATAAGGAACAGAAATATACAAAATAAAGATACAAAACAGCAACAGAAATGTCCACAACCACAACAGAAAAAGTACTAAGGTATTGTACTCAAGTAAAAGTACCAATACTTTGATGAAATATTACTCAAGCACAAGTAAAAATACCTATCTGAAAAATTACTCAAGTTAAAGTAATAAGTAGTTCATTTAAAATGTACTTTAAGTAAAAGTTACTTAGTTACATTAAAAAAAAAACTGTAAAATGGGTCAGGGGGATCTCTCCCATGTAGTGAAAATAGGACAAGGGGTCATAAAGCCAAAACTATTTTGTTTTTAATTAAAGAAACATCTATACAAATGTATAAACATCTATACAAATGTATATATATGTAATAACAACATAACACATGTCACACATGACATTTTAGACCCTTAGAAATGTATAACGTGCAATTTTAGTTCAGACTATCCCATAAAACGTTTTTAAACAATCAACTGAAAGTGATAGTACCATACATAGTTAGTTCTGAGGGCCATCCCTTTCTTCACAAACATAAACAACAGTTATAATGCAAATCAAGGCCAAATCACGTGTTTTGACTCCATAAATGGGTTAGTCCCTAATGTTCACAGCCCAGACTAGCAGCTAGCTTCTACACACCTAAGTAGCCCGTATGAATTAATTTAGCCAGTCTCCAACATAGGCTACGTTGTCCTACGGAAGGGGTGGGCAATTCATTTTCCCAAGGGGCCACATGAGAATCAGGTACTGTTGTGGAGGGCCGAACCAATAGGCTAAACTCAATTCTGCTCAATATTAATTTATTATTAATTTTCAGGTGGCACGTTCTCTGGGCATATTAGCGCAGCAGAGTCCACCAAACACTATTTAATAAACTCCCCTTCAGAAAATGGCTTACTGTTTTTGTGGGCTATCACAAAGCTGGTCTTGACTGCTGCATCCCTGGATGCCTTGTTGCTTTTGCAGCGTAACTAGCAAAACTTCAGATGTCGGTGCCCGCTCTGCAACAGTCATTTTTGAGCGATAACAGCTGATTTACGTCCATGCTAACGTCTCCCGCTCAGTTCGCCGCTCGCCGACACATCCCTGTGTCCGACCGGGTCCGACCAATACATCCATGGGTCCGACACGTTGCAGTTCTTCATCTACTTCTTTTTAATTGCGACTTGCAACCAGAGATGAAGAAGCTGCAAGAAGAAGCTGGTCTGGTGTAGTCATTCCGGGCGCAATTTCTTTTCTTCCTTTCTTTTTTTTTTTTTTTACTCAGTAACGGATGGGATTTGACATGTAGCGAAATACAATCCTTCACTCAAAACGTAATCAAGTACATTTTAAAATACCGATTTTAAAAACTACTTGAAAAATACACAACAAAACTACCCAATACAGTAACGTGAGTAAATATATTTTGTTACTTTCCACCTCTGCATTCTGGTGCCTGTGAACGGCACGCTCTCTCAGTTTAACGTCGTTCAATAGAGTGCCAGATTTCTATAGAGCCTTCCAGGTGAAAACCTGGCTAAAACACACCGTAAACAGGCCTTCATATGTAGCGGAAAAAACAGCATAGAGGCAACGAAGCAGCAAGGAGGCGTCGTATGATCATTTAACCGAGTTTTATGACGAGGATGGGAAAAATCTTACATTTCTGTGCAAACTTTGCCCGCCGGCTTTCAAAAACAAAATCCGCATTTCAGTCCCATCCACAGCAAACCTGAAACGGCACATTGAACTGATTGGATATGAAGATGAAATCTGACGCATAGTTTCAGTGTTAAAACTGATAAAATAATTGCTGCCTGTGGCAATAATTTTGAAAAATAACATATGGAAAAAAAGAACTAACAGCGTTAATGTTTACATGCAGCCGCCATCTTGGATAACAGTCATGAGCAGTCGAAAGACGAACGTTCAACCAGTAACCAGTAGCATAGCTCAAACACAGCGTTCGTGATTCGACTGCTCATGACTGTTATCCAAGATGGTGGCTGCATGTAAACATTAACACTACTGTCTTTATAATCTATCTTTGTAATAAACTGTCTGTACAGTATTTTATAATATTTAGAAAAATTGAAAAACATTTTATTTATGAGTATCTTAGAAAGAAACAATACAAATGAAAATATAAAAGTAGAAAACAATAAACAATAAATAAAACATTAAGAACATCAGGCTGGTAATAAAAAAGCCTTCCAGTACAAGTGAGTTTTAAGACGGGGTATGAAGTGATTCTGATCTGGCTCCTTGCCAAGAAGAAAAGCCTCAGTAAACTTCTAACATAGCATTTTTGTTGGAACAATCAGGAGACCCCTGCTTGAGGATCTCAGGCTGCGTTGGGCTCATAGAGGATTTCAATCTGTATAATTACTGTAGGAGCATGCAGTACTTTAATAGTGAAAAGCAAAGTATCAAAATTGATTCTAAAGCTCACAGGGAAGTGACATATTTGAAGCAGCAAAAGTAACTAATCACTTGATTGATGATGTATTTTATCCAGTTGTTGTACTGCTATTAATTTTCCTAGTAACTAATTTCTTTTTCAAGTGTTCTTTGATATCCTTGGTTTTGAAACAGTATATTAATGGGTTAATAGCAGCAGGTAAAATACTGTACAGCATTACAACAACTATGCGAACTGGGACACTGAATGTAAATCCCACAAAATTTGCCAGGTACACGAAGCATCTTGGCATGTAATAGAGAAATGTGATGAGAATCTGTGGCGAGCAGGTAGACAGAGCCAACATGCGACTGCTATTAGAACTGGTCATTCTCATAACTGCAACAATGATGACAAAATAAGAGAAGATGATAAAAGCCAGAGGCAACATCAAACTGAACATGGCCATACCAAATGCAACTACCTGAACTTCTCGTACATTCTCACATCCAAGCACTGTTATTGCTATATGGTCACAAAAGCAATGTGTAATTATGTTTGAATTACAGTAAGGCAATCTCAGAGCATCTACAACTATACCCACCATCCATGACATTGGCAAAATCCATGATATTCCACAAAGCACAGAAACAGTGTTGTTTGTGAAAAGAGCTGTGTAACGCAGTGGAGCACAAATTGCAATAAAGCGATCAAGGGCCATCACCATCAGGATGAAAGAATGAGACGCCCCCAAAAAATGAACAAAGTACATTTGTACAAAGCATCCATAAAATGAAATGATGCTGTCATCAAACCAATATTTTGATATAATCTTTGGCAGAGTAACAGTCCCAAACATTAAGTCAGTTAGTGCCAAGTGGCAAAATATCAGATATGTGGGTTTGTGAAGAGACCTCTCACATCTAACAAACACTAAAATAAAAATATTTCCTACAGCTATAGCCAAGAAGAGAACCAAAAGCAGGGCTGACGCAGCTCCATAATACTCCTGTGAAAGTCCAGGAAATCCCAGGATGAAGAAATTTGTAATCCTTGTTACATTAGTGTAGAACATAATCACTTGAATTAACAGTAACAACCTATCAAAAGAAAACACATACATTAAAATAGTTTTTAGATGTGACAAGGAAAATCTGAAATAACATTGGCGCATTAACAATAGACCTAAATACTTTAAATCTAACAATTATACAAACAAAAGTGTTAGTCATTACAGTGTAATTTCAAGTTTTCTGTGGAGGATCTAAAGTGTAAATCTTACCTTGTAAAGGTTACAATAGATCTGCCTCCGTGGAAGTACTGCCACATCTCACTGTAGTGCCACCTAATATGTGATTAGCATCTTGTTTGAAACAAATATCAATGTTTACTTTCATAAACAAGTAGATCCCAAATGGTCATGTTCTCTAATGAGTTCCACCCATCTGTGTTAACATGACACACAAAGAGTAGAGTAAATATTATTCAGTTTCCAATCAGTGGCTTTCAGCCATGAAAAATATGCAGCTGCAATACAGTATATTGTGGAGCAGGTTGCATGACGATATATTTTAGACAATTCAGTTCTTTCAAAACCTTTACTCAGTTGTATGGGTTACAAATCTAAACTAGTATTGCTTACAAGTAAGGCTTTGTAAGCAGTCATAAAAACACTGATGATAAAAGTAAAAGCTTGTTTAAACATTTGATTTGTTAACGTTTTGGAAAGAATAAAATGGCCCTTAGTTTGCATTGAGTCTGGAGTGCACCACTGGGAAATTATAGACTCACCAGTTTGTAATTATAATCACCAAATTACCAAATTCATCCATGAATTTTATCAATGTTGCATTCAAATGATGCATTAAAAAATCAAAAGAAAAAAGAGGATGGCGTTTGCCAATTAATAGTTTTTGCCTTTTCAAAATAGTCTATTATAGTGAGTGCTGGTGAAAAACTAGTTCATACATTTGTTACTTCAAGTTCTGGACTATTGTAATTCCTTACTATGTTGCTCAAATAATTCCCTTAAGACTCTCCAGCTGATCCAGAATGCTGCAGCACTTGTGCTGACAAGAACTAAGAAAAGAGATCATATTTCTCCAGTATTAGCTTCTCTGCATTGGCTTCCTGTAAAATCCAGGATTGAATTTAAAATCCTTTTGCTGACCTACAAAGCTCTTAATGGTAAAGCACCATTATATCTTAAAGAGCTCATATTACCTTTGTCCCACTAGAGCACTGCACTCCCAGAATGCAGTCTCTAAAAGTAGAATGGGAGCCAGAGCCAGGTGGCAGACACTGTCACCACATTTAAGAGTCAATTTAAAACTCTCCTCTTTGATAAAGCTTATAGTTAGGGAGTGAGGAGTTGCAGTGTTTGCCTGGACCGGCAGGGGAGGGTGTATAGCTTCAGACAAGGCACCCTTTCTCTTCTCTGCTTCTCTTCATAGTCGTCAGATTCATCTATCAACCCTTATAGAGCTGGCAGAGGTTTGCCTTTGACTAGCTCTTAATTATGCTGTTATAGTTTTAGACTGCTGGGGTCTTCCTTTGACACACTGAGCTCCTCTCTCCTCTCTCTTTCCATCTGTGTGCATCCATGTCCCAGAAATGCTTGTTACTAACTTAGCTCTGGGGAGCTTATTCCCCGGAGCCCTTATGTTTTCTCGCCCCCCAGCTTTCCTTGGATTAGGGTGGCAACTAAATCATTGTTGCAGCTGTAGCCGTGGTCCTGCTCGGTGCCCTGCTACACCCTGCTACACCCTGCTATGCCATAAACATTTAATTGAATTAGCATGAGGAGTCACAGTAACATAAAGTAGAGAAGACAAATGTAAGAAAAAAAAGTGTGGAGTTAGTGGTTCAACGATTATAGTTCCTTAAACTTGAATACGTTACAGGGAATAACAGGTAGAACTTAAGCGAATTATGTAATGCCTGTGTTATATATTTCTCTGGTGAGTAGTAATGCTAACATTAGTTACCTATTAGCCATGCACTGCTAACATACATAGCAACATAATGTGAGATAAGTCAAAACGTTTTTTGTACTGAGAAGTTCCTCTAGTGGTCCCCTAATATTGTATCTGAAGTTTCTTTCCCAAAATTCAGCCTTGGTGCAGAATTACAGCCACTAGAGCCAGTCCCACAATGAGCTTTCCTTAGGATGTGCCATTTCTGTGTCTGTAGCTATTGAGGAGGAGAGAGGGGGGGCAAGGTGGAGGGTGGGGGTGTGGCCTTGACCAACTGCCACTTTGCCAAGGGGGTAAGCTTCGCTTCTGAACGCGAACCTCCAATGGCGTCATTTTGTTGCTACAAAGGTATCACCTCTTGTTAGCATTCCACTGACTTTACGTCACTTGACTGCGAATAACTTTACATCTGAAGCATTTAAAGACTCTATTTGTCCATTGTTTAATTCTAAAGAAACACGACAATGTATAAAAGGCTCCATTACCTTGTACCTCACGTTATGGCTCCGTAGCAGACGTTTTTTGTAAAAATACGCTAACGATTGTGTCATAACTAAGTGACTTACTGTCGCACAGTAGAGGAATTACCGTACAGTACAGGAGAAGCTCGCAGGCAGTTTCGACTTACATTAGCTGTTTAGGTTTAATTACGAATGTTAACTAGCATGTTAGTTAGCAATAATTAGCCTGTGCTTATGTTATCTCTTTACATATACCTACACTCTCCGTCTCTGTAAGATTGGAAATGATTGAGATTTCTCTTGGCACAGCTACAAGAAGACTTACAACTTTCAGACACGTTGCTCACGTCACATTTACGTTGTCTCTGTCAGTTGGAGGCTGCGCAGTAAAGGAAGAGATCACCGGAAAAGTGCTTCTAATATCCTTCACTGGTCTCCGTCCAGAGCAACGGGGTCTATTGGTCCATTAATATATATGTCAATGCACTTTGCTCGTTTGAAAGCCATGATGTCTCTCTCTCATGGGTGGGCCAAATTCTCTGGGCGGGCAAAGCAGAGAAAGGGGAGGTAACCTTGCGCCTTATGACCTCATAAGGAGAAGATTCCAGATCGGCCCATTTGAGCTTTCATTTTCTCAAAGGCAGAGCAGGATACCCAGGGCTCGGTTTACACCTATCACCATTTCTAGCCACTGGGGGACCATAGGCAGGCTGGGGGAACTCACATTAATGTTAAAAAACCTCATAAAGTGACATTTTCATGCCATGGGACCTTTAAAGTTGTGATCATTATTTTATTATAATTATTCATGTGACAGTCATCGTTACTGTTATATTGCTGTATGAAAACTGCTGTTCATATTGTTGTTAGAAGTTTGATGAATATATTACGGCAGTTGAAATAATTAGAAAAGGCTGATGAAGTCCCAAATGTGTTTTAAATGAATCCTGTTACTAAAGACAATACATAAAATGCTGTACGTGTGTTTCTATAGTGGACCAATGCACCTTAAATTATTTTAGTTGATTCATTTGTTTGTATTCTTTAACAGTAAAGGATCATTTTTGTTCCTCTTCCATGTGCATTGTATATGGCATTCTTAGCACACAATTTGTGTTGTCCAGTAAACGGACTATAATTTAGGATTGTCCAGTTTTAAGAACATATCGTAATTGTACAATCCTCCCAAATTATAGACTTAGTTCACTGAACCAGTAACTATATAGTGTAGACAATCCATGTAACGGGGGAGGACACCTCAATGGATTTTGACCTTATATTTTGCTGGGGGGGGAAATAACTGATGAATATACTGTTATGTTCATGTTTATAGTGTGCATGGAATTTATCACTTAATTATCTTTTTTTTATACACTTTATTTTCATTTTCTTTTCTTGCAGAGATAGAGGGCAGTACAAAAGAGATCAGTACAGCAAAAATTACAATGCAAACAGCATTAACAATGACCCTTCATCATCTCCCCCCTAAACAGCAAACTACAACATAATAGTAATAGTGTAGTATTAAGTATTACATTAATTTGAAAAAAAAGAAAGAGGAAAAACAAAAAAAACAAATAAGTTAAAATAAGTATATATTATGAGCCATCTATTCCTCTAGCTCTGAGTAGTGATGACTTCATGAGCTTCTTCAATGATAAAATTATAACAATTAGAGATAAAATTAATCACCTTTTGCCCTCAACTTCTAACAGTTCATCTTTAAATACAGGACCGCTAGAACGAACGACTAATCCGGACATATACTTAGACTGCTTTTATCCTATAGACCTTCAACAATTAATGTTAAAGATATCCTCAGCTAAGCCATCTACCTGTCTCTTGGACCCCATCCCAACGAGGCTACTCAAAGAAGCGTTACCCGTGGTAAACACTTCACTACTAGATATGATCAATATGTCCTTATTAACAGGTTATGTACCGCAGTCATTTAAAATAGCTGTGATAAAACCTCTTCTGAAAAAACCGACCCTGGATCCTGAGGTCTTAGCAAACTATAGACCTATATCTAACCTTCCCTTTCTATCCAAGATCCTTGAGAAGGTGGTTGCTTTTTCCATCTTCGTAACATTGCCAAAATCAGGAATATCCTGTCTCAGAATGATGCTGAAAAACTAGTCCATGCATTCGTTACTTCTAGACTAGATTACTGCAATTCCTTATTATCAGGTTGCCCAAATAAGTCCCTTAAGGCTCTCCAGCTGATCCAGAATGCTGCAGCACGTGTTCTGACGAGAACTAAGAGAAGAGATCATATTTCTCCTGTATTAGCTTCTCTGCATTGGCTTCCTGTGAAGTCTAGGATCGAATTTAAAATCCTCCTCCTGACTTACAAAGCTCTAAATGGTCAAGCACCATCATACCTAGAAGAGCTCTTAGTACCTTATTGTCCCACTAGGGCACTGCGCTCCCGGAATGCGGGGCTACTCGTGGTTCCTAGAGTCTCTGGAAGTAGACTGGGGGCCAGGGCCTTCAGCTATCAGGCTCCGCTTCTGTGGAACCAGCTTCCAGTCTGGGTTCGAGGGGCAGACACCGTCGCCACATTCAAGAGTAAACTGAAAACCCTCCTCTTTGACAAAGCTTATAGTTAGGGAGTGAGGAGTTGCAGCGTCCACCTAACCCGGCCCACCTGCTTCTCGTAGTTAGTTATGCTGTTACAATTCTAGACTGCAGGGGATGCTGTTTCCTTCCTATGACACACTGAGCTGCTCTCTCTTCTCTACTTGTTACTTCTGTATGCATCCTGTCCCAGAATTGCTTGTTACTAATCTAGCTCTGGGGAGTTTACTCCCCGGAGTCCTTATGTTTCTTCTTCGCAGAGCTATGCTCTGTGATTCTCTGCAACTCCCGGCCGCATCCTGCTGCATCCTGCTGCATCCTGCTGCATCCGCTGCATCCTGCTGCATCCGCCGCATCCACCCATGCTCTGCAGCGCCACGTTACATCCCGCAACGCCCTGCTGTGATGTTCCTATGCACAGAGTAGTCTGGATCCGGTATAGGGGACTGCACTACTCAGTATGACACGATGTGCCCTGCTATGACATGAACTTCCACGATAACCTTCGACGTCACTGTGACCTTTAATGTGACTATTATCGCCACTGTTCATCACACCCTCAACCGCCCCGCAGACACCGCCTACCAAGAGTCTGGGTCTGCCGAGGTTTCTTCCTAAAAGGGAGTTTTTCCTTGCCACTGTCGCGATAGCCACTGCTAATGCTTGCTCTTGATGGAATTACTGTAATTGTTGGGGTTTTGGAAATTACAGAGTGTGGTCTAGACCTACTCTATCTGTAAAGTGTCTCGAGATAACTTTTGTTATGATTTGATACTATAAATAAAATTGAATTGAATTGAATTAATGAATCATAAGAATGATATTAGTTGTCAGTTCCAGAGATGGACATGCTATTTACACACGTTATGTTCAAGGGCTAAAGTATTAACCTTGAAAAGGCAGTTTACCTGGCTGAGTAGGGTCTCAAATGTGAGTAAGCTTCAAGTATGGGCATCGTCTCTGAGAGGTCTATCGTGAAAAAAGGTTACAAAATCTCCACAGCATCGGTCAAAAAGAAATGGCTTCTTGAGGTTAAACATGATCTTTTCTGAAGGCATGTATGATGACAGCTCTTTGAGCCACATGGATAACCCAGGCAGTGTTGTGCCTGAACGCGTTCATTGAACGATAGTTCACGAACTCGTTCATATTTTGGGGCGAACGTGAACTGAACGTAGCCTACTGTTTTACTGCCTGATGAACGTTACTGTGAACTCGTTCATTCTGGCAGAGGTGGAAAATGTTATGTGTGAGTGGAAGGTAGAGGACCCAAATGCAGGTAGAAAAGGCAAGCAGGCAGGAGAAGGTTCAGACTGAGGATTTATTAACAAAAGGCTGGGAACAAACCAATCAAAAGGGATCCAAAGGGCAAACAGCAAACACAAGGAGTCCAAAACTGAGGCAAAAGGCAAAAGGCAAAGTCACAAATCCAAAAGATCTCCAGAGACAAGGACAACAAAAAAAACCACAAGGAAGATTCCAAAAACATACCAACAGGATAGATACTGGGTACAAACAGACTGACGGGGCAAAGACAAAATGATCTAACAAGAGACAAAGGGAACACAGAGGCTAAACACATGAGGTAACGAGTAAACCAGGAACAGGTGGGACAACAGGTGAAACACATCAGGGCGGGGCAGGACAATCAACCAAGGCGGGAAAACACAGGAAGTCAATGGACAAGACAAGACAGAAAACCAGACATCAAAATAAAACAGGAACCAGAAATAATCACCAACGAACAGGAATACACAATACAAACAAGAATACACAGTTAAAACAGGATAAACAGAAACACAAAATGAACAGGGGAATAAGGAACAGAAATATACACAACAGAGAACAGAAATACAAAATAAAGATACAAAACAGCAACAGAAATGTCCACAACCACAACAGAAAAAGTACTAAAATATTGTACTCAAGTAAAAGTACCAATACTTTGATGAAATATTACTCAAGCACAAGTAAAAATACCTATCTGAAAAATTACTCAAGTTAAAGTAATAAGTAGTTCATTTAAAATGTACTTTAAGTAAAAGTTACTTAGTTACATTAAAAAAAACTGTAAAAAGGGTCAGGGGGATCTCTCCCATGTAGTGAAAATAGGACAAGGGGTCATAAAGCCAAAACTATTTTGTTTTTAATTAAAGAAACATCTATACAAATGTATAAACATCTATAAAAATGTATACATATGTAATAACAACATAACATGTCACACATGACATTTAAGACCCTTAGAAATGTATAACGTGCAATTTTAGTTCAGACTATCCCATAAAACGTTTTTAAACAATCAACTGAAAGTGATAGTACCATACATTGTTATTTCTGAGGGCCATCCCTTTCTTCACAAACATAAACAACAGTTATAATGCAAATCAAGGCCAAATCACGTGTTTTGACTCCATAAATGGGTTAGTCACTAATGTTCACAGCCCAGCCTAGCTTCTACACACCTAAGTAGCCCGTATGAGCTAATTAGATGTAGTATGTAGTATGAATTAATTTAGCCAGTCTCCAACATAGGCTACGTTGTCCTACAGAAGGGGTGGGCAATTCATTTTCCCAAGGGGCCACATGAGAATCAGGTACTGTTGTGGAGGGCCGAACCAATAGGCTAAACTCAATTCTGCTCAATATTAATTTATTATTAATTTTCAGGTGGCACGTTCTCTGGGCATATTAGCGCAGCAGAGTCCACCAAACACTATTTAATAAACTCCCCTTCAGAAAATGGCTTACTGTTTTTGTGGGCTATCACAAAGCTGGTCTTGACTGCTGCATCCCTGGATGCCTTGTTGCTTTTGCAGCGTAACTAGCAAAACTTCAGATGTCGGTGCCCGCTCTGCATCAGTCATTTTTGAGCGATAACAGCTGATTTACGTCCATGCTAACGTCTCCCGCTCAGTTCGCCGCTCGCCGACACATCCCTGTGTCCGACCGGGTCCGACCAATACATCCAGGGGCGCCGTATAGGGGGGAAAAGTTAGGACGATTCCAAGGGCCCATGACTGACAGGGGCCCAAAAAAATAGGTAAAAACTAATATAAAATTATTAAACCATCATCATTCAAGTATATATATTTCAAATATAATAATAAAATTAATGATCTCTTTGTTTTACTTGTTTTTGGCAGTAAAAGTTAAATATCCCCATTGACCAAAAAGTAAACATCCATATTGACCGACCACCCCCCTGTATCTGCATGAAATGGTTTGGTCCTGCCTTAGCGCACTCAGCGACGGTGTTTAGTTGCAGTCAGTAGATGCGCCAGAACTACAGTGACCACAATGTTGCCAAGTAACGTTATATCAAAATCTAGTTTTCAAAAAAGGAAAGAGAGAAAAGAGAGGAAAAACAAAGGAAAGGGTGTCAAACTGTAACCCAGTTTTTCACCAAGAAAGGTGGGTAGCCTCTAGTCTGTGAGTGGTATTAACCTGTTGGCTTAATGTCCATAGTGAAATAAGCAAGCTAGCTACAGACTAGGCTAGTGTTAGCCTACATTTAATCACCATTTAATCAGTGCAGGGAAACGTTTAGCAAGATTTTCATATTCAATCATTGTCCCTGCCCCTTTTAGCAGACTTAACAGATGAGTCAGCAGCACCCCAGTCTCCCCCTAACTGTGCCCCTCCCTGTCCCAGTGAAGAAGGTGAGCAACATTGTGTTCAATGACATGCCAGTTAGCATCACTGCAGGGAGTCTGTGGGGATTTCTCTCTTGCTCTTTTTACCATTACAAAAAAAGAAAATGAAATATTTGTTAATGACAAAAATTCAAACACATTAATAATTATTTTATCACATAATGATCATTCTGAAATAAAATTAAAAAAACAACAACCTACTGTCTGTACTGGATGCTGGACAGTTGGAAACAGTGAGTAGCTTACCTGAGCCTGCATGTAAGATACAGACAATATATATTATCTGTGATCTACGTTGCAAGCATGGTTACTAGACATTTGTTGTTTTGTTGTATTAAGTTACTAGCTAGCTAGCTAGTAAAGCTTTTTTAAGTTAGCATTTAACGTTAGCTATACTGCAAACGTTATCTAAAAGCCACCGGCTACCTTACTGAGCTAATAATTTACCATGGGAATCATGTATTCTTCGTGAGGCCTTACTCAATGGAGCTGTATTAATTATCGTCTTCTCTCTGTAGAGACCTGCAGGACCCGATCAGAGCTACGATGCTCTCCCAGGTAACCTAAAGGTTAGTAACGTAGCTATATTATGGTCTATTAGGAAAAATTATTATCCAGCTAACTACTAATTGTTGTAGTTGCTATTGGCCTGATAATACACAATGCTAGGGTATTGGTTAAGTTGTACAATGTAGAAGCTGTGAATGTAATATATATAGGGTTCGACACATACATTAGATAATGTTCCATCTGTACACACTGTTCTTTCTTTGCACTACCTTAAGATGGCAGATAACGGACGTATTTTTTTATATTTTTTTATATATTTTTAGCGCTGTAAATGTCAACAATATTTAGAATTAATGCATAGTGTTACTACTGTCCAAACTATGTACTTTAACTAACACACCAGGCCCTTGACAAATACTTTGCTTAATGATCCTTATGGTTTGATGTGATGTGCATGTGTCCTGGTGGCTGGCCATATCTTACTTTACACATGTAGTCAACGTGGAGGTAGGAATCTAGAAAGTGTGATCAATAATATTCCAGAAATAAGTGTTCCAGTAGTGTTCAGAAAGCTAGAAAAAAATTTCTAGAGTGCAGGCTTTATTACAATTATTTATTATTGAGCTAATTTCAAACACGTTTTTATCATCCAATAAGGTACTTCAAGCTTTACAATAAGAAGTCAAGGAAGTGAAGGACTACAGCCACATCCCAGCCCTTCAGAGAACTGTCCTGCAGAAAAGGCTGTCGTCCAGACTGGAGCGGTGGGCCATCAGTGAGCTCAGGAGACCAGATGATCCCAGGCATCCAGGAGTTGTGTGTGATATTCCTGCACCACCCTCAGAAGTGTTGTTGCAGACACAAGTCAGCAGAGAAATACAGCTTGCCTTAGGTGAAACTGAATATGTGAAATATATACATAACCCAATTACTCAGTATGTTTGTGTATTGTTGGTGATGAAAAACTGACCCTGACCTGTGATGTACTGCAAATAATGACTGACACTGAGTTCCAGCTTCTTCTACCACCGGAGCCCCAGCTAAATATGTTCAAATATCCATTATGTATGTGAAGTTTTATATTGGACTAAAAATAAAGCATTATAATAGTCTCAACCTTATTTCCTGTTTTATATAATGAACCAAACAGACAAGGGTGAATGTAAAAAATGTTTTTATATATTATGTGCATTTTTAAATATAATTACAGTAAGACAATGTAAACACAAATTAAATTACAGGACAGTATACTGTAATAGGGTATATACTGCCATACAGTGGACTAAGAAACTACAAGTACACCAATGAAAACTTAAGAAAAAAGGTAATTGTAAGTGTTAACTGAGTATCTGAGCAAAATATGATCAATACATACACTATTGGTCTATACCCTGGCTGTTTGAAGCCTTCGCACACAGTGTTTCCTCCACAGAGAGACTAAAGGCTCCTCTCCCTCTACTGCTCCACGTCCTGGTTGGACTGCCTGCTGCCTGATGTTAGCTGTGATAGAAAATTATAACAAAGTTTCTTACACAAATCAAATGGTAACAAAGTTCTTACTGATAACTGAGGCTTCCAAGGTTGTGTGATTTACAATTAAAATAACTTGCTTTTAAGTAGCCATTAGCAAATGTGTAGGCTTTAAAAACACTATGAACATTTTCCTTATGCTGACCTGCTTGCAAATGCAACAGAAGACATGTAATTAGAGTTAGAATAGCCAGTCTTTGTCATAACTAGGAAAGTACAGAGGAGCACAAAACTATAAAGATGAACCAGTTAAGCAGTGCTAACACTGCATTTGTACTGTACAGTATGTGTCAACCTCTAGATATAATACATTACATTCACAGCTTCTACATTGTACAACTTAACCAATACCCTAGCATTGTGTATAATCAGGCCAATAGCAACCACAACAATTAGTAGTTAGCTGGATAATAATTTTTCCTAATAGACTATAATATAGCTACGTTACTAACCTAAGGTTACTGGGAGAGCATCGTAGCTCTGCTCGGGTCCTGCAGGTCTCTACAGAGAGAAGACGATAATTAATACAGCTCCATTGAGTAAGGCCTCACGAAGAATACATGATTCCCATGGTAAATTATTAGCTCAGTAAGGTAGCCGGTGGCTAGCTACACGTTTTAGATAACGTTAGCAGTAGCCTATAGCTAATGTTAAATGCTAACTTAAAAAAGCTTTACTAGCTAGCTAGCTAGTCACTTAACACAACGAAACAACAAATGTCTAGTAACCATGCTTGCAACGTAGATCACAGATAATATATATATTAATAATACTTACACTTTATTAATCTTGTAGGAATCCCCTGTGGAGTGGCTTGTGTGTCCTCCAGACCAGACTCTGAGTCTCTAACGTTAGTTTACCTGCACTGAGGGTGAGCTGTCACTCAAACTTTCCCCTTAACTCTCATTAGCCAATGGGGACGCACCCCTGTAAGACCCGCCCGCAAAATTACGAATCCCACTATGGCCACGCCAAGACCCGCTCTACGAAGCAGCTTGATTGGTTAGGGTTAGGCATTTCACCTCGAGTGGTTAAGGTTAGGGTTAGGGGATTGGTCAGGGGATAGGACCTGTACGTGTAAGCATGGACGCCTGGCCAATAGTAGTGTGTGACTGCAATTGAAGGGCGGGTCTTGGCGTGGCCATAGTGGGATTCGTAATATCGCGACCCGCCCACGCGAGATGTTGTGTCAGAATCGCAAGCAAAAAGTCAGGGAGCGCAAACGAGAAAGCTGGGAGCATGACTGCAAACGTGATGGAGAGAGCAAAAGACTGATCATTGAGAAAGAAGCAGAGGGAACTGTAAACAAAAGGACATAATATCAAACAAATAAAAGACCAATAGTTTACAACTACACAAATGTTTTGTTTGCAAGTTTTAAGTTTTACCTTTGAGGTGACAGTTTTTTTGCTTGAGTTAGTGTTTTTTGTTTGATACTTGAGAAGTTTTGCTTGAAATTAAAGTCACAAAACTAATCCCATACCATCTTGGATAACAGTCATGAGCAGTCGAAAGACGAATGCCGTGCAACCAGTAACCAGTAGCATAGCTCAAACACAGCGTTCGTGATTCGACTGCTAATGACTGTTATCCAAGATGGCGGCTGCATGTAAACATTAACGCTACTGTCTTTATAATCTATCTTTGTAATAAACTGTCTGTACAGTATTTTATAATATTTAGAAAAATTGAAAAACATTTTATTGATGAGTACCTTAGAAAGAAACAATACAAATGTGCAAACAAAGTATGAGTTAACAAGACATGAAAATATAAAAGTAGAAAACAATAAACAATAAATAAAACATTAAGAACATCAGGCTGGTTATAAAAAAGCCTTCCAGTACAAGTGAGTTTTAAGACGTGGTATGAAGTGATTCTGATCTGGCTCCTTGCCAAGAAGAAAAGAGAGAGACCCCTGCTTGAGGATCTCAGGCTGCGTTGGGCTCATAGAGGATTTCAATCTGTATAATTACTGTAGGAGCATGCAGTACTTTAATAGTGAAAAGCAAAGTATCAAAATTGATTCTAAAGCTCACAGGGAAGTGACATATTTGAAGCAACAAAAGTAACTAATCACTTGATTGATGATGTATTTTATCCAGTTGTTGTACTGCTATTAATTTTCCTAGTAACTAATTTCTTTTTCAAGTGTTCTTTGATATCCTTGGTTTTGAAACAGTATATTAATGGGTTAATAGCAGCAGGTAAAATACTGTACAGCATTACAACAACTATGCGAACTGGGACACTGAATGTAAATCCCACAAAATTTGCCAGGTACACAAAACATCTTGGCATGTAATAGAGAAATGTGATGAGAATCTGTGGCAAGCAGGTAGACAGAGCCAACATGCGACTGCTATTAGAACTGGTCATTCTCATAACTGCAACAATGATGACAAAATAAGAGAAGATGACAAAACCCAGAGGCAACATCAAACTGAACATGGCCATACCAAATGCAACTACCTGAACTTCTCGTACGTTCTCACATCCAAGCACTGTTATTGCTATATGGTCACAAAAGCAATGTGTAATTATGTTTGAATTACAGTATGGCAATCTCAGAGCATCTACAACTACACCCACTATCCCTGACATTGGCAAAATCCATGATATTCCACAAAGCACAGAAACAGTGTTGTTTGTGAAAAGAGCTGTGTAACGCAGTGGAACACAAATTGCAATAAAGCGATCAAGGGCCATCACCATCAGGATGAAAGAATGAGACGCCCCCAAAAAATGAACAAAGTACATTTGTACAAAGCATCCATAAAATGAAATAGTACTGTCATCAAACCAATATTTTGATATAATCTTTGGCAGAGTAACAGTCCCAAACGTTAAGTCAGTTAGTGCCAAGTGGCAAAATATCAGATATGTGGGTTTGTGAAGAGACCTCTCACATCTAACAAACACTAAAATAAAAATATTTCCTACAGCTATAGCCAAGAAGAGAACCAAAAGCAGGGCTGACACAGGTCCATAATACTCCTGTGAAAGTCCAGGAAATCCCAGGATGAAGAAATTTGTAATCCTTGTTACATTAGTGTAGAACATAATCACTTGAATTAACAGTAACAACCTATCAAAAGAAAACACATACATTAAAATAGTTTTTAGATGTGACAAGTTAAGGAAAATCTGAAATAACATCGGAGCATTAACAATAGACCTAAATACTTCAAATCTAACAATTATGCAAACAAAAGTGTTAGTCACTACAGTGTAATTTCATGTTTTCTGTGGAGGATCTAAAGTGTAAATCTTACCTTGTAAAAGTTACAATAGATCTGCCTCCGTGGAAGTACTGCCACATCTCACTGTAGTGACACCAAATATGTGATTAGCATCTTGTTTGAAACGAATATCAATGTTTACTTTCATAAACAAGTAGATCCCAAATGGTCATGTTCTCTAATGAGTTCCACCCATCTGTGTTAACATGACACATAAAGAGTAGAGTAAATATTATTCAGTTTCCAATAAGTGGCTTTCAGCCATGAAAAATATGCAGCTGCAATACAGTATATTGTGGAGCAGGTTGCATCACGATATATTTTAAGGTGTTGACACACAGGGCCGATTATCGGCCGTTGGACAGTCTGGCGAGGTCAGTGACTTGAATCTGTTCGGTGTGTCCCGTGCCGTCGTCAGTCTGGGGGGCTGTCGGCGTTCATTTTGGCCGACCTGACATGTTCAGTTGCCAGCAGGGCAGTCGGGACTCACCCGGAAATGGCGAGTGGAATGAGGTGACTAGAGTCTCTCAAAATCTGACGAAAATCTTTTAAACTGACCTTTGTTGAGCTGAAATGAAGACAGATTCAATAACTGCATGGCCTATTTCTTGCTTAAAATGTTTTCAGATACATGTCTCAGTGAACTATTGTAGTACAATATGAGATCGTATTCTGAACGGCCGCCATGACAGTCTGGCTTTGAATTTCCAGAGAAAACAAACCCATGTGACGCATTCGTCCAATAAGCTGCCAGTTTTCATTTCTTGGGCAACAATACAGATTAGTGCCGCCTGCTGTTATAGAGACGTATTACATCTCGTTTCGTCTCGTCTTTTTGGTGTGTTCTGTTCTCTGTCAAGGGTCGGCCGTCTGGTCAGTGTGTAAGCAGCTTTAGACAATTCAGTTCTTTCAAAACCTTTACTCAGTTGTATGGGTTACAAATCTAAACTAGTATTGCTTACAAGTAAGGCTTTGTAAGCAGTCATAAAAACACTGATGATAAAAGTAAAAGCTTGTTTAAACATTTGATTTGTTAATGTTTTGGAAAGAATAAAATGGCCCTTAGTTTGCATTGAGTCTGGAGTGCACCACTGGGAAATTATAGACTCACCAGTTTGTAATTATAATCACCAAATTACCAAATTCATCCATGAAGTTTATCAATGTTGCACTCAAATGATGCATTAAAAAAATCAAAAGAAAAAAAGAGGATGGAGTTTGCCAATTAATAGTTTTTGCCTTTTCAAAATAGTCTATTATAGTTAGTGCTGGCGCTGCAGAGGAAAAATAACTACTTTAACAGCAAAGCAGAGCGATGCTGAAAAACTAGTTCATGCATTTGTTACTTCAAGTTCTGGACTATTGTAATTCCTTACTATGTTGCTCAAATAATTCCCTTAAGACTCTCCAGCTGATCCAGAATGCTGCAGCACTTGTGCTGACAAGAACTAAGAAAAGAGATCATTTTTCTCTGGCATTAGCTTCTCTGCATTGGCTTCCTGTAAAATAAAGAATTGAATTTAAAATCCTTCTCCTGATCTACAAAGCTCTTAATGGTAAAGCACCATTATATCTTAAAGAGCTCATAGTACCTTTGTCCCACTAGAGCACTGCACTCCCAGAATGCAGTTACTTGTAGTTTTTAGAGTCTCTAAAAGTAGAATGGGAGCCAGAGCCAGGTGGCAGACACCGTCACCACATTTAAGAGTCAATTTAAAGGGGTCATAGAATGATTATATAGGGTATTTTACGCTGTTCCTTAAGGTCTCCTAATGGGGTATGTAACATTAGCCTCGTGAGACCGTCCTGATCTCGCTGATCAGTCTGGCATCTTGAGATAGAGAAAATTTGGAGCCGTTCGCCAAACGACCGGGACAATCAGCGTTGGTTTTGAGGCGGGTTTAGGTGGTGATAGACAGATGGTTTATCCAATCAGCTAACCAGTATTTTCAGCCAGTGGTAGCCCTAATTCTGTTAGCTGCTCGCTAATGCTTTTTTCTCTTGGATCATTCTTTTGGAATATGGACTGGGAACCTGAAAGGGTGCCTTTTATTTGTAAATTCTCGTTACACAAACGGCAAATATCCTTTACCGACATGTTGCTTGCTTGCTGAGCTAACGAGCTATGCTTTGCCTGCAGCAGCAGAGGCTTGTGGTTGTATTTTCATACGCTTCTTTGATCTGATTGGTTGATTTGGCCCGTCTATCACCAACATAGGTGATAGACAGATGGTCTATCCAATCAGCTAACCAGTATTTTCGCCCCTTCCCAAAAGTTCTCCAACGGAAAGTTCCCAGATGGATATGCCGAGCAAATGCGAAGCAATCCATCTGGTGGAGTCAGGTTAATGTAACATTGGTTGGGCTGAAAATTGCCCGAATGCTATTTTATTAGGCTCTTAACTACCCTGTGAATATGGCTCTATTTGGAACAAGAGCTTTTCTTCCAAATATGGTATGCTCATGAATATTTAGAATGAGCTGCGCGCTGATTGGTTTGAGCAAACTACATAGAAACACATGGGAGACTCGACAGCAGGTCTCATATTTCAGACACTGCAAAGTTATACATTGTTTGTCGGGCTATTTCGTTATTAAATTCATTTCTGAGACTTTTGTAAGCGAGAAATCAACTATATAAAGCTCAAATATGGGCCGTTTTACAAAAATGTATGGCTAATTGCAAATTTTGTAAGACTGTGTGTCGGAGTTCAGTGGCCGGTGCTGTTACTCACATACACCGGACATTTAGCAGGAAGAGAGGAGTTGCAGGCCCTGGAGCTCTGTCAGAGCAGCCGCGTTTGGTAGTCCATTAGCCCAAAAAACGGTGACTTTGCGCGGGTATGGAGTGCTGTGGGCTGCAAGCCGTGACAGAGCTCTACCTCACAGCAGGCCGGGGTCTGTGAAGGAAGGCAGGCCAGGCAGCGAGGCAGCACCGGCCGCTGAACTCCGACACACATTAGCCATCCATTTTCGTAAAACGGCCCCTATTTGAGCTTTACATAGTTGATTTCTCACATAAAAAAGTTTCAGAAGTGAATTTTGTAATGGATTAGCAGAGATCTGCGTGACCTAGATTCAGAAGACTGTTGTGTAGCCTGTGTAAATGTTGGGGCGTGACCATTCTCTTAATACACATGTGGCAATGCGAATGGGATAGATGACACTCAGGGATTTTAAGATTTCCGACAACGCCACTTGGGATAGGCCCAAGACCTTTAGAGCACACAGGTTCGTTCCACTCGATAAGCAAAACACGTGGTTCCCAGTTTACAAAAATACTTTATTTTAATAAAATGTATATAGATATATATTACCATAAAATTTTGCATGCATCACAAATAAGAAAAAGAAAAACCTAATCAGGGGCTGAGGCCTACTGGTGGGAAGAGCAGGTGAAGGGGAAGGAGAATTAATAAAAGGAAACACGGCACACAAGAAAGACCACCACCACCCACGTCACCAGCACCACCACCAGCCTGCAGCCACTGGAAAGGACAAACAAAAGGAGGTTACAACAGAATTAAACCCAAAAATGTACAACAAAACCTACAACATAAAACAGGAAATAATTCCCAAAATCAGCTTAACAAAACAATTTACTTAGTCCAAACAATAAAGTAAAGAAACCAATTTACTTAATTCAAACAATAATAATGTAAAGAAAACAAAACAATTTACTTAATTCAAATGATAAAGTAAACAAAACAAAGTAATACAAACTAAAAGGATTAACTCCTCAGTCATTCGGCTAAAATTAAAGAACTAAACAGGTTAAAAGTCTGGTGTCGGCAATCCACCATGCAAGCCAACTGTAGTCCAAAGTCCAGCAACCAAGTAGCCAAGCAGTAGACACACTGTAATTCACGGCAGAAACAAAGCCGTATATTTAGCAGCAGAGAGTAGGCTGTGTAGTTAGCAACCGAGACACAGCAGCAGACAAAGCCGCGTAGGTTAAACAGCAGCAGAGACAAAACTGTACATTTAGCAGCAGAGACAAAGCTGCTGAGAAAGCAGCGGCAGACAAAGCAGCACGTTTAGCAGTAGACAAAACAGCACGTTTAGCAGTAGACAAAGCAGCACGTTTAGCAGTAGACAAAACAGCACGTTTAGCAGTAGACAAAGCAGCACGTTTAGCAGTAGACAAAGCAGCACGTTTAGCAGTAGACAAAGCAGCACGTTTAGCAGTAGACAAAGCAGCACGTTTAGCAGTAGACAAAACAGCATGTTTAGCAGTAGACAAAGCAGCACGTTTAGCAGTAGACAAAGCAGCAGCGGCCCCAATCAGCTGGTGGTGGAGTCACGTGAATCACCACCTGTAGACTTCGGCCAGCTGATGAGCATTCCCTGTCAATAAACATAAAATTAGCATGGCTAAGCTACATTAATCAAGGCTTTTGGGGGCTAGATTTAATGTGGCATACCTGTTTTCAAAGTCAAACCTGCACACGGAGAGGGAGGGAGAGAAAGACCCACACGGCAGCAGACATCTACCTGTGACCACACTAGCATCAGCTACAGGATAGCATTTGGTTTAACACAGAGAGAGAGACTGGACACTTACCACCGCTTGAGAGAACCAAGGAATAAAACGGAGCACGGCACATGGAGCACTTGGTCGCTGCTCTGCAGTGAAAACACGCAGGCTTTAAACATGAGGACGCAGTGATAAAAAGACGAAACGAAGCAATAGCCACAGCAGTAGCGCGGAGCATTACCTGCACAGCCAAACACCTGACCCGGAAATGATGCAGCAGTGGGAGCGCGAGAAGGAAGGCCACACTTATGTACTGCCGCCCTAGTGGTCAGCAGGCGCAATTAACTGCAGCAAGACAACCTTATTTCTATGCTGCTACACACACATGGGCGTGACAAAGGTACAGGTCTTGGGAGGTTGACGTCAACTTCCAGCTTTGTTGAGATTCGCCCGTTTTCAGCGGCAGTTTCAAAATATGAGATTTTCATAGTAAAGGGGTGTCAATGGGATTTTGAGCTTCTATGTATGTCCTATTTACCCACCATAGTTGTCGTTATTCAACTATGACAGGGTAAAATCGGTTTTGCATTCGATCACCCCTTTAAAACTCTCTGCTGCAGACACGGCACCCCTTCTCTTCTCTGCTTCTCTTCATAGTCGTCAGATTCATCTATCAAGCCTTATAGAGCTGGCTCAGGTTTGCCTTGGACCAGCTCTTAGCTATGCTGTTATAGTTTTAGACTGCCGGGGTCTTCCTTTGACACACTGAGCTGCTCTCTCTTTCCATCTGTGTGCACTCATGTCCCAGAAATGCTTGTTACTAACTTAGCTCTAAGGAGCCCTTGTGTTATTTCACCCCAGTTTTCCTTGGATTATGGTGTCACCTAAATCATTGTTGCAGCATTGTTGTAGCCCTGCTATGCCCTGCTACATCCTGCTACGCCCTGCTACATCCTGCTACGCACTGCTACGCCCTGTATGCCCTGCAACGCCCTGCAGTGCCCTGCTACATCCTGCTACGCCCTGCTACAGCCGGCTACGTCCTGTTACGCACTGCTACACCCTGTATGCCCTGCTACGCCCTGCAGCGCCCTGCTACGAGTCACAGTAACATAAAGTAGAGAAGACAAATGTAAGAAAAAAAAGTGTGGAGTTAGTGGTTCAACAATTATAGTTCCTTAAACTTGAATACGTTACAGGGAATAACAGGTAGAACTTGCGCGAATTATGTAATGCCTGTGTTATATTTTCTCTGGTGAGTAGTAATGCTAACGTTAGTTACCTATTAGCCATGCACTGCTAGCATACATAGTAACATAATGTGAGATAAGTCAAAATGTTTTCTGTACTGAGAAGTTCCTCTGGAAAGAGTTCATGATGTTTGTTTTTTAGCATTTCATGACATGTGAAAGGAAAAGTGGACTGTTTGTTGAAGACATCGTAGATGGACATACAGCAGATGAGCATATGACCAGCAACCGGTAGCCGGTTTTAGTAATGTAGCCTTTGGTTAAGTGCATATATCACACTGTTGTGTGCCAAGGGATGCTTGAATAAAGTTCAGTTTAAGCTGATATTAAGAATATTAATATAGGATAAATTTATCAAATCAAGTGCAAAGTAGTTAATTCATGTATGACACTGCATGTTTTTCAAATCCACACAGAGCTTTTCTTTCTAGCTAGCTAGATATATTGTGTGTGTGTGTGTGTGTGTGTGTGTGTGTGTGTGTGTGTGTAGGTGTGTTTGTTTGTGTGTGTAAGTCCGGTTTGTATTACAAATTAAAATATGTCTAGTACACGGATATGTAAGCACAACTGATGTGCTAAAGTCAAGATTGCAATAGGTCCTCAGTCATTAATTAGTCTCAAATTTAAATCCGTGACATAGTTGATTAAGCCGGGATTTCCCAGTTTTCCTGGCTTAATTTAGCCTTGACTTGGTTTCACAAAAGCAGAGGCACCTAAGTTACCATGGAGATTTATTCTGTACAGCTACTGTACGTACACACCGCCGCCGACTTGAGCTGCAAAGTAGCTCTGGCCACCCTGTCAAGGACGCTTGTCAGAAAGTACGGGGAAGCTTTTTGACGCTTTGGCTGCTCTGACATAGCAGCATTCTTCCATCATGTTCAACACACGATTGAAAAAGCACAAACAGCCACTGCAAGGCCAATACATTGAAAGTAGAAACCTTTTATAAATTACATATATAAGGACAGAATTTGTATTGGTTGTTGGTCGCAGCGGTGTCTGTTAGCAGTTAACTCGCTCGTTAGACGCTGAACCGCAGCAGAATGCAGGCAGAGCAAGCAGCCGCCAGCTGTTGATCCGTGCTGGACTTCACCGTGAGCGGACTGTTTAGAGACAATGTGACCGGCAGGTAACGTTAACTGGTCCCTATATGCAAACAACGTCATATCATAAATGATAGGGAACCCAGCAACGGCGATTATGAGTTTTTCCTCCTTTTTCTCGGAACTAATGTTTTGGTAGGAACGAAAGTTTACATCATATGTTTCTCTGGGATCAGCCAGCGCGAAGGACGTCTATATTCCGATTGGTTGCTGGCGTTTGCCGCTGCTTGCCTCTGAATCGCGTCATAGCTCATTACCATAAAGTTGACATACTTTCAACTTTCTGATTGATGCTCTGGTGCTCCTTGCAGCTGAGAGAAGCCAGCTTCCATTGAAAATGAATGACTTCCAGTAACTTTAGAAGCTCAAGTCGGCGGCGGTGTGTACATACAGCTAGTCTGCTCCTTGATTTATTAATCCTGGAGCCTTTTCTGTTCATTCAGCAGTGGTTTTATCCTATTGCATTAAAATACAACAGGTGCATGTTGCTGTTCAGTTAAGCACTGTTATTATTTAAAGTTGTGACCATTATTTTTTATAATTATGCATGTGACAGTCATCGTAACTCTTATATTGCTGTATGAAAACTGCTGTTCATATTGTTGTTTGGTTGTTTGGTGAATATATTATGGCAGTTGTTGAGATAATTAGAAATGGCTAATGAAGTTGCAAATGTGTTTTAAATGAATTCTGTTACTAAGGGCAAAACATAAAATCCTGTACATGTGTGTTTCTATAGTGGACCAATGCACCTTAAATTATTCTCTCTAATCTTATCTTTTTTTTCATACACTTTATTTATTTAATTTTCTTTTCTTGCAGAGATAGAGGGCAGTACAAAAGAGATCAGTACAGCAAAAAGTACAATGCAACAGCATTAACAATGACCCTCCATCATCCCCATACCTCCCCCCCCCCCCAAACAGCAAACTACAACATAATAGTAATAGTAGTGGTGGTTAAGTATTACATTAATTTGAAAAAAAGAAAAGAAAAAAATAAGAAGAAAAAAAGAAAGAAAAGAGAAAGAAAATAAGTTAACTAAATAATAAGTATATAAATTAATAAATCATAAAAATGATATTAGTTGTCAGTTCCAGAGATGTACATGCTATGTCAGGGTATACAGAAATCCTGGAGGTAAATTCAATATCATTTAATACCATTTTTAATACCTTCTCAATATTTTTTAAAACCAACATGCCATTGAGTTGCAGGTTTATACGTCAACACGTTTCTAACCATTAAACTGAGTTTGAGATTTATAAAACTACACCCTCTAGGCCAATAGAACAATGCAGATAGGGAAAGTCAACAGAATAGATTAAGACTCCGGGCCCCACCCTTTTCTCCATCTACATGCTCCCCCTTGGCAAAGTAATTAGCAGACATGGTATATCATTCCACTGTTATGCTGACGACACACAGCTTTACCTCAGGACAACCCCCACTTTTTCTGCTCCCCTGCCAACATCCACACTGACTACCTGCCTGGAAGAGATAGAGGCGTGGATGAAGCTCAACTTTCTTCAGCTAAATAGTTCCAAAACAGAAGCCATCTTAGTTGGCACACCACATCAGCTCTGCCTTTCCACCATCACCAGTATCACTTTCTCTGGCCAAAACATCTCCCTTTCCACATCTGTCACAAACCTGGGTGTTAAAATGGACCCTGAACTCACCTTTGACACCCACATCAAACACCTCTGTAAGACATCATTCTACCACCGTAAGAACATTGCCAAACTACTTCCGACACTCACCCTGGAAGATGCAGAGAAGCTTGTCCATGCCTTTATCTCCTCCAGGCTGGACTACTGTAATGCACTCCTCATCGGGATCTCTGGCAAGAGCATCCAGAGATTACAATACATCCAGAACAGCGCTGCCAGGATCCTGATGAGGGTGTGCAAGCACGATGTTGAAGATAAAAAAAAAAAAAAAAATTTTTTTTTTTTTTTAAATTTTTTTTTTTTTAAAAATGTAAATTTTTTTTTGGCTTAGTGAAGGAATGTTTCAATACTGATTAAGCCTAATCAGCATTGGTCTGGTTCACATCTACTCAAGTTTCTAAAGAATCGATTAGGTCATGGCTGTTATTTAGCATGAATGTAGATGCTCTAGAAGACTTATTGTTTAAACAACTTTTGGGGAGCCACTCCCTGCGGGGCCAGACTTAATTAGAACAAAGGAAATGCAAACTCTGTAAACTTGAACAGAATCGGCACTACCATGTTAAACGACCTTTGTCTGTGAACTGGAGTAAACCTGAAATCAGAGGTGTGTCTTTAACCTGGGACAGTTTCCATTCAGGGAAACGCCCACAATTCCAAAGGAATATATTTCGGAACCTGAGAATGTCTCAGGACTGATTGATGTAATTCCTGAAGAGGAGGCATGTCAACTCAGTCCGCTGTCAGCTGCAGTGTATCATTTGTTTTTGTCATGTCGTTTTCATCGTGTTGTTTTATTAAACCTTTTGCTTAACTTTCAATTCGACCCCAGCCTCTCCTTCCTCCTCAGAAATCAAACGATCACGTCTTTTAGAGTATTTCTTACAACGATCACATCACCTCCATCCTGAAATATCTTCACTGGCTCCCTATCCCATTCAGAATAGAATATAAGGTCTCCCTCCTCACCCACCAGTGCCTTCATGGACATGCCCCCCTTTACCTACAGGAACTCCTCACCCGCCAGACCTCCTCATGCACCCTCTGGTCTGCATCCACAAACACCCTCCTAGTCCCCAGAACCAAGCACTGCAGCATGGGTGATAGGGCCTTTTCATCTGTTGCTCCGAGGCTGTGGAACACCCTCCTTGAACACCTGAGGGCCCCACAATCTACAGATGTTTTTAAACGAAACCTCAAAACATATCTTTTCAAGAAAGCTTTTTACTAAATGTATTTTATAGGTTTTCCTCCTAACTATTTTTATTAACCTTCATATTTATATTTTCTTAAGTGCATTATTGTATGCTTTGTAGCACTGTACTAAATGTATTTTATAGGTTTTCCTCCTAACTTTTTATTAACCTTGATATTTATATTTTCCTAAGTGCATTATTATATGCTTTGTAGCACTTTGAGATTGCTGAAATGTAAAGTGCAATACAAATAAAATGTATTATTATTATTAAGACTCACTGACTTTGGAAACATCTTGCAACCCTAACCCATCTTGCATTTATTTCACCTTTAGAATAAAATTATTAGATGAAATAAAATGATACATTAAAGCAGTTTAAAGAAACAAGCATGCACTGATGCCATTATAACCACTTACAACTACGTGAACCTTCTTCTGTATGTACAAACACCCAAATGAGTACAAATGGAAAATATTCCATAAGGCAAGTGAAATACAAGAAAACAGACATACATACAGACAAGCAAACAAGCATTCACCGTTTGAACTTGTGATGCCATTATAACCATTTGAAACTAAGTGAACCTGTGATCTCATGGTATATTTTTTTTTTTTTTCCCCCCAGGGGCGTATTTCTTTCAGTTTATTTTTTTTTTTTTTTTTGCGTGTTTTTTTTTTCTCGAAACCAACATGAAAAAAAAAAAAAAAAACGTAGCTAGTAATGTTCACTCAGCGTTTTGTTTTGTTGTTAAACCGTGTTTAAAATGAGCGGTGACGTCAAATCACCGGTTTCAGGTAACGGCACCGTCTATTTGCTGGATGGTTTTAAGGTAACGGTTGGTAGCTAACATTAGCAGATAAACCCATTGACAGTGACATTATTGTTCATATGTTGGCACAATCAATGTTTCTGATTGTAGTAGTAGTGGTCATAGTGACTGAGAGTGTGATGTACGATGCTAAAAAGAATCTACACGCTGTTTCCAGGTAATGTTACTTTTTGACGTTCAACACCCCCACTGCTGAAAACAATTCTAGAGGAAACCCTGTCAACCATCACAGCATCTACATAGAGAGCTAGGAGTACATAGTATATTTTTTCAGAACTTGTTCAAATAAATTATTTAGGTAAAAGCAATGACACTTCCACACTGTTAAGAGAATGCACAAAACCACCTTGCACACTGAGACCGCTACCTTAATCAATCTGAATAACCTATCCACTTCTACTGTCCCTATGCAATATTTTCTTACCAGCTGAGATGCCACCTGCCAACTGCTTGTCCTGGAGGAATGTTTGCACTATACTCTTCATCTGTGTGATGCACCACTCAGGATCTCTGTTAATGTTTGTGGGATACAAACAACTTTTAAACAAAGAAGAGCTCCTGGCTAACAGTGGTCTTTGGAATCGGCTTTGGCCGCGACTCAGGAAGAGTTGGAGTTCAGCTTTTCTTTGAGAAAAGAACAAAGAACGGCACTGAAGTAATTCTTAAAAAAGCAAGATGTGAGTGAGATGAGTTTTGCTGACCGGATACGGCAAAAGTTTAATCTATCAACTAGCTCCGCTATCTTCTTCGTTACTCTGCTTGGTTGTTGCGTGAGGAGGGAATTTGAAAGACAACCGTTTATCCCGCCCCACGGATTAAGCCCTGCCAATGGTGTGTTCCCAGACCCAAAATCTTGATGTGGGTCTGGCTTGTCAGGCTAAGATAGGCTATCACCCGATGTGGGATAGGATATAATATCACACAAACTTTACAAGATCAACTTAAATAGACATAATAAAACAAATGGACAACTCATAGTTTGCAAAAAAAATACACCTCGTAAAATGGCGATTAATACCTTTTAATGGCCTTAATTTTTACTAATTTGATTTGCTACCTTTTAATACTTTTTAAAACCAGGCGGACACCCTGTATGTACACACGTTATGTTCAAAGGCTAAAGTATTAACCATAATAAGGCTGCAGTGCACCTGGCTGAGTAGGGTCTCAAACGTGAGTAAGCTTCAAGTATGGGCATCGTCTCTGAGAGAAGAGCTATCGTGTAAAAAGGTTACAAAATCTCTCCAGCATCTGTCAAAAAGAAATGGCTTCTTCTTGAAGTTAAACATGATCTTTTCTGAAGGAATGTATGATGACAGCTCTTTGAGCCACATGGATAACCCAGGGGGCTCCTCACTTTTCCAGCAAATGGCTATACGTGTATTAGCTGCAATAAGGGCTAGTCTGACAAAGTGTGTATAGCCCCTCAAGTCGATTGGCAAAACTGAGTTGTCCCCCAGCAGTATCAGCCTTGGGTTGGTTGGGATCTCCATCCCCACTACTTTTTTAACGATGTCCAGAACAGATAGCCAATAATTCTCCAGGCACTTACATGTCCAAAACATATGTATAAGAGATCCTGTTTCAACTTTACACCTAGGGCAGTGTTCTGAATAGTTACTACTTATCTTCTGGAGGCGTTCAGGTGTATAATAAACTCTGTGAATAAGGTTGAACTGTAGTAGTTTGTGTCTACTATTATAAGAGAATGATTGAGAGCTACCACAAATCAAGTTCCAATAAGCATCCTCGAAAGCCTCACCAATGTCCATTTCCCATTTAACCCTTGCACTGATAGCTTTATTTTCCATAAGGGACATGAGCCTCTTATAGACAAAAGACAGAAAACCCTTAAGATCGTGTTTTTCCTGTATCATAATGTCTATATGAAAATCTTCCAGGTTGACAAGTTTCCCTCTCTGCTGCACTCTGATATAGTTCCTGACTTGCAAGAACTAAAAAAGTGACTAGAAGGAAGCCCGTAGGAGGATTTCAGTTGTTCAAAGGACTTCAAGTGATCTTGCTCATATAGGTGCCCAAATGTACAAATACCTCTGTTGTACCAGTCCTTTGTAATTACATCTCTCAAAAACTCTGGTAGAGCAGGGTTAAGGTGGAATGGGGTAGGTCTATATGTTTTCCGGACACTTTGATGCTTTATTCTAATATCATGCCATATTTTGGTTGTATGTTTGATCACCAGGTTCAGTTTTCAAACTATGGTAAGAGGGGATAAATGGAATACTTGACATTGCTTCAGTTGTACAGGATTGTTCAATTTGTTTCCATGCTGGAGGGTGTTCTAGGTTTTTGGTCCAAGTCCAAATAGCTTTAGATTGGGCAGCCATCTAGTTTAATTGAAAATCAGGTAGGTTAAGTCCGCCTTGTTCAGTGGGGCGAGAGAGTTTTAAGCTTGACTCTTGGAGCTTTACCATTCCACAGAAATCTAGAGACATGGCTGTCCAATTTTTTAAAGAAGGCTTTTGGAACTGGTGTTGGGTGTGCTTGAAATAGGTAAAGAAATTTTGGTAGGATATTCATTTTTATGCTGTTTACTCGTCCAGTTAGGAAAAGAGGTAGGGACTTCCATCTTTCCAAGTTCACTTCTACTTTTATAAGCCGGGGGCCATAATTGAGAGGGAAGACTATCTCTTGGTAATTGTTGGGCCGCAGCATTAAGAGGTAATATCATACTTTTGTTTATGTTTATTTTGTAGCCACAGCAATATTCCTCTAATAAATTACTGAGGGTGGCGAGTGACGATGCTACGTTGGTCAGGTACAGCAAGATATCACCGGCGTAAAGAGAAATGACATGCTTTTCCTGCTCCACCACTAAGCCCTCAATAGTAGAGTGTGCTCTATTGCCATAGAGAAAAGCAGAGGGGACAACGGGCAGCCCTGACGTGTCCCTCGTGACAGAGGAAAGAGAGGCGATATATAAGCATTTGTCTGGATCCTTGCTGATGGATTGAGATAGAGTATCTGAATCATTTTAATTAAATTTGGACCAATGTTAATTTTTTTCAAGACTGTGAAAAGAAAGGGCCACTCCAGGCAATCAAATGCCTTTTCGGCATCTAATGAGAGGGCCACTACAGGGGTGTTGATGTCCTTAGCGCAGTGAGTTATATCAACAAATCTATGCATGTTGTCAGAGGAAAAGCGATTTTTAATGAAACCGGTCTGATCCTTATTTATAAGACCAGGCAATACATTTTCCAATCTAGTGGCTATAACGTTATTTTATATTTTATATTCTGATGATAAGATGGCAATGGATCTATGGGATCTGCACTATTTTGGGTCCTTGCCTGGCTTCAGCAAGACTATGATCAGGGCTTGTTCTAATGTTTTGGGTAGCTGGTTAATCTCAATTGCATGTCTGAGCATGTCCATCAGGGGGGTAATAAGGTCAGATGCAAAAAATTCTCAAAAAAATAAGAATAGAATGACTAAGAGAGGCAGATTACAGAGTGATGCCTGCTCGGGCTAGAACTCTCCCCAACCGGATCGGGCTGTACTGGCCTGCCTCTATCATATAGATTTACCTATATGATAGGTAAATCTGATGACTATAAAGAGAAGCAGAGAAAAGAAGGGGTGCTGTGTCTGCAGATATACACCCTTCCCCGCCGGGCTAGGCGTACACTGCAACTCCTCACTCCTTAACTATAAGCTTTATCAAAGAGGAGAGTTTAAAGTTTAGTCTTAAATGTGGTGACGGTGTCTGCCCCCCGAACCCAGATTGGGAGCTGGTTCCACAGGAGATGAGCCTGGTAGCTGAAGGCTCTGGCTCCCATTCTACTTTTAGAGACTCTAGGAACGACAAGTAACTCTGCATTCTGGGAGCGCAGTGCTCTAGTGGGACAATAAGGTACTAAGAGCTCCTCAAGATATGAAGGTGCTTGACCATTTAGAGCTTTGTAGGTCAGGAGAAGGATTTTAAAGTCAATCCTGGATTTTACAGGAAGCCAATGCAGAGAAGCTAATACAGGAGAAATGTGATCTCTTTTCTTAGTTTTTGTCAGAACACTTGCTGCAGCATTCTGGATCAGCTAGAGAGTCTTAACGGTTTTATTTGAGCATCCTGATAATAGGGAATTACAATAGTCCAGCCTGGAAGTAACGAATGCATGGACTAGTTTTTCAGCATTGTTTTGAGATAGGATGTTCCTAATTTTATGTTATGAAGGTGAAAAAAAGCTGTTCTAGAGGTTTGTTTTATGTGGGCGTTAAAGGATATATCCTGATCAAAAATAACTAGATTTCTAACAGTAGTGCTGGAGGCCAGGACAATACCATCCAGAGTAATTATATCTTTGGATAATGAGGTTCGGAGGTGTTTAGGGCCCAGCACAACAACTTCAGTTTTGTTTAACTTTAACATCAGAAAATTGTAGGCCATCCATGATTTTATATCTTTAACGCATACTTGAAGTTTAGCTAATTGACTGGTTTCGTCTGGCTTGATTGATAAGTATAATTGGGTGTCATCCGCATAACAGTGAAAGTTAATTGAGTGTTTCCTAATAATATTACCAAGAGGAAGCATATATATGGAGAATAGAATTGGTCCAAGCACTGAGCCTTGTGGAACGCCATGGGTAACTTTAACGTACCTGGAGGATTTATTGTTAACATTAACAAATTGAGATTGGTCAGAGAAATACGATTTAAACCAGCTTAGAGCAATTCCTTTAATGTCAACTAAATGTTCCAATCTCTGTAACAGGATGGTATGGTTAATAGCATCAAATGCAGCAATAAGATCTAATAAGACAAGTACGGAAACAAGTCCTTTGTCTGCAGCAGTTAGAAGGTCGTTAGTAATTTTCACCAGTGCCGTCTCTGTGCTATGATGTTTTCTAAATCCTGACTGAAAGTCCTCAAATAAGCTATTGCTATGTAGAAAATCACATAACTGATTGGCAACTACCTTCTCAAGGATCTTAGATATAGGTCTATAGTTGCCTAAGACCTCACGATTTAGGGTGGGTTTTTTCAGAATAGGTTTTATCACAGCTACTTTAAATGACTGCGGTACATAACCTGTTAATAGAGACATATTGATTATATGTAGTAACGAAGTGTTAACCACGGGTAACGCTTCTTTAAGTAGCCTCGTTGGGATGGGGTCTAAGAGACAGGTAGATGGCTTTGCTGGAGAGACCTTTAACATTAATTGTAGAGGGTTTATAGGATAATAGCAGTTTAAGTATATGTCAGGTCTAGTCGTTCTTTCTAGCAGTCTGTCATTTAAAGGTGAACCGTTAGAGGTTGAGGGCAAGAGTTGATGAATAGTATCTCTAATTGTTTTTATTTTGTCATTAAGCTCATGAAGTCATCACTACTCAGAGCTATCAGAATAGAAGGCTCAGTAGAGCTGTGGCTATCTGTCAGCCTGGCTACAGTGCTGAAAATAAACCTTGGGTTGTTCTTATTTTCTTCTATCAGTGATGAATAATAGTCTGATCTGGCCTTTCTTAGAGCCTTCCTGTAGGTTTTCAGACTGTCTTGCCAATCTAAACGAGATTCTTCCAGTTTGGTGGAACGCCATTAACTTTCAAGTTTCCGCGAGATTTGCCTGAATTTACGAGTTTGGGAGTTATACCAAGGTTCTAGTTTCTTTTGCTTCATCGTCTTCTTTTTGAGGGGAGCAACAGAGTCTAAAGTAGTCCACAGGCAGGCCGTAGCACCATCTACCCAATTATCAATTTGAGAGGTCCTCTGTTTTATTAAAGAACGTTAATGAGTTTAGTGCTGTTGGAATAGCTTCCTTAAATTTAGCTATACCACTGTCAGATAGGCATCTAGTGTAGAAGCTTTTATCTAATTTTGTATAATCGGGTATTAAGAATTCGAAAGTTATTAAGAAGTGGTCTGATAATAAACGATTTTGCGGGATTACTATTACATCTTCAATTTTGATGCCATTTGCAAGCAAAAGGTCGAGGGTGTGGTAAAAACAGTGCGTGGCCTCATGCACACTCCGATTGAAACCAATTGAATCTAGTAGTGAGTTGAAAGCAATACTAAGGTTATTGCTTTCAATGTCCACATGGATATTAAAATCATCTACAATAAGTACTTTGTCTGATTTAAGGACTACACATTATAAAAAAACTGAGAATTCCGATAACAATTCAGAGAATGGACCTGGTACTCGGTAGACAACAACAAATATAATTGGCTGTATGGATGTTGAAGATTAAGAACAAGGCTTTCAAACGAGTTATAATTGAGTTTAGGTTTAGGATTAATTAACAGGCTTGAATCAAATATGGCCGCAACTCCCCCTCCTCGGCCAGAGGCTCTAGAAATTTGAGTATTAATATGACTGGGAGGAGTCGCTTCATTTAGACTAACATATTCTTCATGGCCCAGCCATGTTTCAGTAATACAGAATAGATCAATTTGATTATCGGATATCAATTTTTTTTACTAGTACTGCTTTAGAAGACAGCGATCTGATATTTAGTAGTCCACATCTGATTTTCCT
Source organism: Perca fluviatilis (assembly GCF_010015445.1). Taxonomy (NCBI): domain Eukaryota; kingdom Metazoa; phylum Chordata; class Actinopteri; order Perciformes; family Percidae; genus Perca; species Perca fluviatilis. The sequence goes on along the minus strand of NC_053113.1, from coordinate 38,930,008 downwards.
ATCCTGTTCTTGAGTAGCCTACTTTAAATAAAACTGTTTAATTCACACTCCTGTACGGTGGCCGGGAAGTGCAATGCAACATTACAAAGAATGAAACACTTTTACATTTTGGAAAACAAAATAACATTTTGGAAAACAAATTTACATTTTGGAAAACAAAATAACATTTTAGCAAACAAATTTACATTTTGGAAAACAAAATAACATTTTAGAAAACAAATTTACATTTTAGAAAACAAATTTACATTTTGGAAAACAAAATAACATTTTAGAAAACAAATTTACATTTTGGAAAACAAAATAACATTTTAGAAAACAAATTTACATTTTGGAAAACAAAATAACATTTTCGAAAACAAATTTACATTTTAGAAAACAAATTTACATTTTGGAAAACAAAATAACATTTTCGAAAACAAATTTACATTTTCGAAAACAAATTAACAAGATGCAAAACACTTTTACCAGTCCCGAAACAAATTTACAAATGACAGATTCTTCACGGAAAGGGAATGTACCACATACCGGAAGTGATGAGGTTTTTGTATACATGTAGCTTAACTACGGCAGTTATGGATCGAATGCGTCAATAGAGCCGCCATCTTGGAACAGGGGAGGCACTGCCTTATATACTGTCTATGGGCCGTCCTTAATGCATCAGCGTCAATGTAGGCAAAGGTCTAACGGAAATAAAATCACTATAAATCGTCAAAATCTCATGCGATGTTCTAGTTTTTTTAAACAAAAAGCCAAAGAGACTAATTAATGTGTTAATACAAAGAATATTTATTATAATCAGTTCAGAGATGTAAGTACAAACGGAAAACTTCACCCTTCTGAACTAAGAGGTTCTGCTTCAAAGTGAAGTTTAAACAGACTGAAATGTCCAGGCTCACTCCCCCACTAATGATTCATTTATTTCTGCATGTATTTATTTATTTAACGAGACTTTTAAGTCGTGTTTCGTCATCCACAGTCCGAGTCCCGCCAGACTCCCTTTAGGAAACCTGTGATTTAAACTTCAGCAGGTTGTGACAGTCCGCTCCGTTCAGTCCTGGATCTGATTCTCCCGGGCTTCCCTTCCCTCCAGCGCGCACGCAATACGGCCTGGGTCTCCAGCTGCGTGGTGTCGGTTTTGGCTCCCAGGAATGGGCAGTGAGCTCCAGGTCCTGCAGCTGCAGACGGACTCAGCTGCCCCCGCTGTTAGCTTCGATCCGGCGCCGCTGTCGATCACGTTCCTGTGTTTCCGTCAGGTCCGCGTCATATAAAAACTCCAAACACCGACCACACGTAAAGTCACCATAAACTTCATTCCGCCATATACTCACTCACAACAACACAAATTGACTGCGCCCACCACCACCACATCACTCCCCGTTATGTGGTACATTCCCTTTCCGTGAAGAATCTGTCATTTGTAAATTTGTTTCGACGCTGGTAAAAGTGTTTTGCATCTTGTTAATTTGTTTTCTAAAATGTAAATTTGTTTTCGAAAATGTAAATTTGTTTTCTAAAATGTTATTTTGTTTTCCAAAATGTAAATTTGTTTTCTAAAATGTAAATTTGTTTTCGAAAATGTTATTTTGTTTTCCAAAATGTAAATTTGTTTTCTAAAATGTTATTTTGTTTTCCAAAATGTAAATTTGTTTTCTAAAATGTTATTTTGTTTTCCAAAATGTAAATTTGTTTTCCAAAATGTAAATTTGTTTTCTAAAATGTAAATTTGTTTTCTAAAATGTTATTTTGTTTTCCAAAATGTAAATTTGTTTTCTAAAATGTTATTTTGTTTTCCAAAATGTAAATTTGTTTTCCAAAATGTTATTTTGTTTTCCAAAATGTAAATTTGTTTTCCAAAATGTAAATTTGTTTTCCAAAATGTAAAAGTGTTTCATTCTTTGTAATGTTGCATTGCACTTCCCGGCCACCGTACTCCTGGCTCTGCGTCTGTCTGCATTTGGGTTCTGGTTATCATTCAAACGTAACAGGGACATTGACCAGGTTCTGAACAGGCAGTAAAAATATGTTTTACTTAAACCAATTTTTTAAATTTTGTTTTTGGTGATGATGCTTAAATGTATAAAACCCATGTAAAGACAACCATATTTAAAGTTCATGTCATACTAATTCATAATCATATGTCACTAGCTGTTCTATATGTCCAGTCTTGTCTGTTTCTTGAGTGACCTGTGCATTATTTCAGACATGAATATTCAGGATGCTGTTTTTGGATCAGTTTCAAGGATCAGACAAGTTATGTTTAAGTGTTATGTGTCCTTGTGGAGTGTGAATAGACACAAACGTGATTTATGCTAATAGAAAATGTGTTTATTTTATAATATTTAGAAAAATTGAAATACATTTTATTTATGAGTACCTTAGAAAGAAACAATACAAATGTGCAAACAAAGTATGAGTTAACAAGACATGAAAATATAAAAGTAGAAAACAGAATAAAACAATAAATAAAACATTAAGAATATTAGGCTGGTAATAAAAAAGTCTTCCAGTACAAGTGAGTTTTAAGATGTGGTATGAAGTGATTCTGATCTGGCTCCTTGCCAAGAAGAAAAGCCTCAGTAAACTTCTAACAGCATTTTTGTTGGAACAATCAGGAGACCCCTGCTTGAGGATCTCAGGCTGCGTTGGGCTCCTAGAGGATTTCATTATTCATAATTACTGTAGGAGCATGCAGTACTTTAATAGTGAAAAGCAAAGTATCAAAATTGATTCTAAAGCTCACAGGGAAGTGACGTATTTGAAGCAGCAAAAGTAACTAATCACTTGATTGATGATGTATTTTTATTTCAGCCAGTTGTTGTGCTGCTATTAATTTTCCTGGTAACTAATTTCTTTTTCAAGTGTTCTTTGATATCCTTGGTTTTGAAACAGTATATTAATGGGTTAATAGCAGCAGGTAAAATACTGTACAGCATTACAACAACTATGCGAACTGGGACACTGAATGTAAATCCTACAAAATTTGCCAGGTACACGAAGCATCTTGGCATGTAATAGAGAAATGTGATGAGAATCTGTGGCGAGCAGGTAGACAGAGCCAACATGCGACTGCTATTAGAACTGGTCATTCTCATAACTGCAACAATGATGACAAAATAAGAGAAGATGACAAAACCCAGAGGCAATATCAAAAAGAACATGGCCCCACCAAATGCAACTACCTGAACTTCTCGTACGTTCTCACATCCAAGCACTGTTATTGCTATATGGTCACAAAAGCAATGTATAATTATGTTTGAATTACAGTAAGGCAATCTCAGAGTATCTACAACTATACCCACCATCCATGACATTGGCAAAATCCATGATATTCCACAAAGCACAGAAACAGTGTTGTTTGTGAAAAGAGCTGTGTAACGCAGTGGAGCACAAATTGCAATAAAGCGATCAAGGGCCATCACCATCAGGATGAAAGAATGAGATGCCCCTAAAAAATGAACAAAGTACATTTGTACAAAGCATCCATAAAATGAAATAATGCTGTCATCAAACCAATATTTTGATATAATCTTTGGCAGAGTAACAGTCCCAAACATTAAGTCAGTTAGTGCCAAGTGGCAAAATATCAGATATGTGGGTTTGTGAAGAGACCTCTCACATTTAACAAACATTAAAATAAAAATATTTCCTACTGCTATAGCCAAGAAGAGAATCAAAAGCAGGGCTGACACAGGTCCATAATATTCCTGTGAAAGTCCAGGAAATCCCAGGATGAAGAAATTTGTAATCCTTGTTACATTAGTGTAGAACATAATCACTTGAATTAACAGTAACAACCTATCAAAAGAAAACACATACATTAAAATAGTTATTAGATGTGACAAGTTAAGGAAAATCTGAAATAACATCGGAGCATTAACAATAGACCTAATTACTTTAAATCTAACAATTATGCAAACAAAAGTGTTAGTCACTACAGTGTAATTTAATGTTTTCTGTGGAGGATCTAAAGTGTAAATCTTACCTTGTAAAGGTTACAATAGATATGCCTCCGTGGAAGTACTGCCACATCTCACTGTAGTGCCACCTAATATGTGATTAGCATCTTGCTTGAAATGAATATCAATGCTTACTTTCATAAACGAGTAGATCCCAAATAGTCATGTTCTCTAATGAGTTCCACCCATCTGTGTTAACATGACACATGAAGAGTAGAGTAAATATTATTCAGTTTCCAATCAGTGGCTTTCAGCCATGAAAAATATGCAGCTGCCACTTATTGTGGAGCAGGTTGTATAAAGATATATTTTACAAGACAACTCAGTTCTTTCAAAAGTTTTACTCAGCTGTCTGGTTTGCAAAACACAATATTAACATTGATTAAAATTTTTGAAATGTATTAATTGGCCCTTTAGTCTAGTAGCCAGCCCATAGAGCCACATTGTGAACCCGGAAATGTTGAGTACACCAAAGTTTTATTGCAGAAATGTGAAGTATGGGTCCCCAGCATACAGAAACGGCCGGATGCTAATTTTTATATGTTGAGCAATTTGCATAATTAGCACAATTAGCATTATTAGCTCAATCGTCCATTTTGACCACATATTTTGCACTGTGTGATCAGTTTCTACAATTTTGGAGTGGTTTAAGAGGTTTTAGAGGATGCTGAATTCAATTATGACACTTTCAGACTTCAAAATGGTAACTCTATAACAAATTTGGATAAATTTAGACATTTTTCATTAATTTCGGACAAAATTTTAGGTTATTTTCATGGTAAACACAATAATCTCACATTTCTGAATCACAAGATGTCAATGTTGATAACCAAAATTTGTTTACATTTCTTGAGGTCCGGTCATGTTTTTATGCAAATAATCTATTGCAGCTAGTTGTTGTAGTTGTAATAAGTATGTTGTAAAGCAAGGGAGCGTAGTCTAGTTTTAAAGTACTTGAAACATTTAAAAATGTATGGAAAACTAACTTAATCATAAAGGGAGTAGTTTCACCAACTAGCATGTTCAAGCATGTCTATTGAACTCATAGCCCTATCGAACAAGCTAATCACAAACAACTGAAACGTTAAGGAGCGAGAATTTTTGGTACAACATAATTTAAGTTGTGCGCTCGGCAGTAGAGCTAACTAACATTACACTAGCCAGTATTAAAAGCCTGGATTGCTAGTCCAGGACGGCTACTTTACCAACGCCTCTCTAAACAAGTTTTGACATTGTTATGCCAAGTCAACATGATGCCATACTTTATTCTCTAAATTTCTATTTTAATCTCAACATGTTGAAATAAATTCCGCCATGTCAAGATTTAAGTTGGAATGATATTTCAATTTGAGTGTCGAAGTGTTGACTTTCAAGTCATGTTGACTTTCATGTCGAAATTCACCCTGCAAATATTTGTTTCTAATATTACCTTAATATTCGTAAAACAGTCAGTCAAGGGATTTAATGTTGACATTAATTATGTTTTCACATTAAGATAAAAAGTGGACAGAGTTATGACAGTATTGTTCAATACATTGTGAATTTCTAGTCTGATCCATTTTGTGGGTGAATCTTGTGTTCTAAAATTAGTTACCATTATTTTAAAATTCTTCTTCTTTTTTAAAATTCAAACTTCTTGTGGTTTGATAAGGAAAGGATTAAAAACAGTCGATATTCAGTGTTATTACTGCTTTCTCAAGTTGTTGTGGAGGATTATTTAACCATTCGACTCTAGAGTTAAGCACTTTCAAAACAAAGAGAGATGGTTTGATCAGGTCAAAATGTCGGGAAAGAAGTGTCTGTTTGCACCATGCAGTGGCAAAGATGACGACTTTAAAATATCTGGGTCCAAAGGAATCGCTACTCTGCTAATTAAGAGCGAGGAGCTCGGAGACACAGCCATACATGAGACTTTGTCAAACATAATTGCTACTGATGGTGCTTCATCAGCTTCTGTGCTATGTCACAAATCTTGCTACAGCTCATATACTTCTTGCTCTAGAAACATGAGCAAACGCAAGTCAGACTCATGTCAGAGTCAGCCGGAAAGCGAATCATTCGCTCTCAACTCTCTGCCTTTTGAGTATTCAAAACAGTGCTTGTTCTGTGGTCTTATTTGTGAAGAAAAAGACTCTAAAAATCCTAACAGGTGGAATCCAGTTAAAAAATGTCAGTCTTTAGATAGGCCAGACCTTCCATCTTTCAAAGATGTGATTTTTTCTAAATGTGATGAACGGCAGGATGATTGGGCAGAAGTTGTGAAGCTACGGGTGAATGGTATCATGGACCTATCTGCAGCTGATGCTCAGTATCACTCCAAGTGTTACAATGCTTTCAGGAAGGTACCTATTGACTCAAGTGCAACTGCTAGTAAACAAATTGACAGCTGCCTAGCTTCGGTCATAGACCACATGAGTGCAAACAAATCAGTGACTTGGACTGTCTCCGAATTACATGATATTTTTGTAGCTAATTCTGGGAGTTTGTGCCGGAAGCAAATGCTAGCCAACCTGTGTGATTATTACGGTGATGCCATTATTGTACTGAGAGTTGAAGGATGCCAGACGATTGTTGGTAAATTGGTAAATCACTCAAATTAGTAGGACAAACTGGCCTCTCCAATGACGATGATGATGATGTCAACAAGGTTGTCAGAAAAGTGCGGGCAGAGGTCCAGAATATTCCCTTGCCTCGTGAATACGACCTTGGCAGCTTTAAGCATGAAAGGGTAATTCAAGATACAAGTCCAACTCTCCTTAGATTTGTCTCCAGTCTTGTGTCCAGGGAAGAAACCGTGACCAAGCCAGCACTCACAATTGCTCAATGCATCCAGCAGCACATCAGTAAAAGCTGGAATCAGACAACTTTGGGGCTAGCTGTAAAACTTCATCATAAGCATGGTAGTTCAGAACTGGTTCGGAACCTAAAATGAGCATGGTCTTGTTGTAACATATGAGGAGGTCCTCCAGTTTCGGAAGTCAGCTGCCAAATATGCCTCAGATGATGCAGATAAGTACCTGTGGGTATTAGGACTGGAGAGGTGCATTGATGCTATATGCTGCAACATACTTACACAACACCAAGAACACAAAGAGATGGATGAAGGGTCTGGAGAAGATGATGACAGAACGGACGAGGATAGTGAAGATAATTTTTGTTAATTAATTGTGAGGCATAGCAGTTTGCCTGAAGGTGGCGTGTGTTTTTTGTGGTGCGGAGGTGAGGCCCTCTTGGTTAGCCTTGCGTATGGCGGGCTGACTCGGGTTGCCCAGATTCAGTTTTAACTCTTGCGTCTGGCGGAGTTTTAACTGGATCCACATTGGATCTTGCAACTTGTGGACCAACCTGGACAGCCCTTCTGCCATTCGGGCGTTGCCCTAGCGACTTGCGGGTTCTGTCTTTTATGGCATGTATATAGTGAATATTTGTACATAGTTCGTTGATCACACAAGGTGATAGGCTTAGATGATGTCATGTCATTGGGTGTCTTAATGAGCTACCCCATTAATATGTATCATACATTTGCAGGATCCAAATTATGTCAAATACCCGAATTGCTTTTTCCTCCAGAAATGCATAACATTCAGCAAAGATAAGAAAGATTCATCTTTTATCCAAAAAGCAATTTTGAATATTCAAAAGTGTCAGGAGGGGATTCAGCTTCACTACACCCTGAAAACAATGCATCAACATTCACAAGAGCACTCATTATTCTGAAATGTAAGATTATTGTGTTTACCATAAAAATAACCTAAAATGATGCCTGAAAGTAATCAGGATTTGCCTAAATAAATCAAAATATGTAATAAAATTAGCTCTTTCAAATCTGAAAATGCCAGAAATGAAATGAATGAAAACCTATAAAACCACTCACATATTGTAGAAATTGGCCATACAGTGCAAAATATGTGGTCAAAATGGACGATTAAGCTAATAATACTAATTATGCTGATTATGCAAATTGCTCAACATATGCAAATTAGCATCCAGCAGTTTTAGTATACTGGGGACCCATACTTCACATTTCTGCAATTAAACTTTGGTGTACTCAACATTTCCGGGTTCACCTAGTTGGCTACTACTTAGAAAAAAGGGATTGAAATATGCCAATTAATAGTTTTTGCCTTTTCAAAATAGTCTATTATAGTGAGTTTATTGCAGTAGCTATTTTTACTCCAGCAGAGGGCAGTGCTGGTGCAGAGGAAAGATAACTACTTCAACAGCGAAGCAGAGCAGTCAGCACAGCAGCATAAAATAGAGAAGACACATGTTAGAAAAAAGTTTGATTTATTGGTTCAACGTTTATAGTACCTAAGCTAGAATATGTTACAGGGAGTAACAGGTAGAACTTCCGCGAAAGATGTAATGCCTGTGTTATATTTTGTCTGGTGAGTAGCTACTAATGCTAATGTTCGCTAAATATTAGCCATGCAGTGCTAGCATACATAGCAACATAATGGTGAGAAAAGACAAAATGTTTTCTGTACTGAGAAGTTCCTCTGGAAAGAGTTCATGTTCATCTTTTTTATTTATATTCATTGTATTTTGATCTAACAGGTTTCTTGCTATGAATTAAATTATATCAATTGAAGCAATACATGGAAAAACTGTAGGGAAAACAGTGGCCATGTTGCTGTGTAATAATATAATGATGTAATATAAAGTTTATATATTATTTATTTGCCAAGTGCATATTTACACACACACATGAAGAATGTATCCTCTGCATAGGAGCAGTGGGCAGCCATAGTCTGTCGCCCAGGGACCAACTCCACTTGTAATGCCAGTAGCGTTACCTACATTAAGGCCAATGCAGGAGTTAGCATGTATGCCTTTATGGTGGGAGGAAACTGGAGCTCCCGGAGGAAACCCACACAAACACGAGAGAACATGCAAACTCCACACAGAAAGGCCCTGCCTGAACCCAGGACTCAGCAGTGCCTACTTGCTCTGAGGCAGCAATGCACTGAGCCATTATTAATATGCTAATACCAGAGTTGTACATGTTCAGCAGCATTCTTCTTCTACATCCATGAGAAATCTTATATACATTTATCTTTTGTGGATTTTTGAGAGATATTAGTGCCAGGTTTGCAGCGTTTTTATTTGATATAGACTAATGTTGGTCTGTTTATGTGTTTTTTTGGGGTTTTTTTTAGCATTTCATGACATGTGAAAGGAAAAGTGGACTGTTCGTTGAAGACCTCGTAGATGGACATACAGCAGATGAGCATCTGACCAGCAACCAGATCAACTCCACATCTCGTCCTCATTTCATCAAAGATAAGCACTGAGATTTCACCACACCATTTAAAGAAAAAATAAACACAAGATGAAGCTAATGATGAAGGTGTTGCTGAGGGGTCCTATTATTTTAGTTTATAATTAACTAAAGAGGTGCATAGATTTTAACAAACAAATGTGCAATTAAATAAATTGCCACACTCCAGAAACTTGACCTTTCAGGTCACCTGGGAATCTTGGGCCCAGGGGCAGTAATTGGTTTTAGGCCTCATTCAGACTTCCTGCGTCTACCCCCACACGGTCTGGCAAAAATGCACATCCATTCATTTTGAAAGGGGGTAGTGCATTTAGGGCGGAGTTTGCCCTAAGTGGGCAGCGGGCTTGCAACGAAAAGTTGAGACCTACTCAACTTTTGGAAAAACGCAACCCCACGTCACGCTGCAGTGGCCAATAATGTAACCGAAGATCAGACTTGTCAGTGTGTTTTGAGCTATGGTTTGAGGCGGTGTAAGAATCCTGTACAGTAAACAGGAAACATCACTGCCTCTATGTATGTATGATGGTACAAAACGAAACACAAGCACTGGACTGCCTCAGAGTTTGTGTAATAGCTGGATGTCTTGCTCGTCTCTTTCTCTCTCTACTGTGAAATAAAGCTGTCTTCAAGTGCAGTCGGAAACGTCAAGGTCTATAAACGATCTGACGGAAAACAGTAATTCTTGGGTCTACTAAAAAAAGTCTACTTGGGCTACGTTGGGGGGTTATATAACACAACAAAACGTCACACAAATGGGCCGTTTGTTAAGTGAAACTCCCACCACCACATAACCCTGCGGAAAATCACTGGATCGCTTTTTTCGGTCTGAATGCAGCTTAATGTAGCATTTGGTGGTGATTGTGCACATATCACACTGTTGCGTGCAAGGGATTGCTTGAATAAAGTTACTTAGATCAGTTATCTTCACTTACAAAATGTTAACACTGTTGTCTTTGTGGAAAGCCTGAGAAGCAATGATTAGCTGATTAGCATCAGGTGTGGAGCATCACTTACTATTAGGCATAAACCTAATCACAATGTTTGTTTACCTTAAACTTCTGAGTAGAAAACTCCTGTGTCCCGTACAAAGAATTTAGCAGCACTGAGCAAACAGGAACAACGCAATATACTCTCATCTCATTCATCTAAAATGCATTATGCTTTCATACATCAATAGGTTGGAGACCTAATTTACGTTTTGGGCCACAGACTAAAGAAAATGACACCACCCAAACTAGCAGTCAGGCCGACCAGCATTGAGATGTTGCTGTTTGTAACACTAGATTTGATTTATCAGAGACGCTAGCAAAGCAACACAGTACAGAAAGTTAGCACAGCAGAAACGTCAGATAGGTAAGACCACTGTGTTTAACTATATGGGCTATTTTAAACGTTACAGTTATGGCTGAAAATTAAAACAGAAATAAACAAGTTTGGAGATTTCACGTCAAATCAATTATATTAAATCACTTGTCATTGTCTGCCATTAGAATTGATTTTTGTGTTAGCATGACGTCACAGTGATTTGGTCTATTCCAAAAGAAACCTAACCCCAAATCTGTGTACAGTAAATCCACACCTGATTCTAATCAGTCCTTTACAGTTAGATATTTGTCTGCGTTATTCAGGCTTTTGACAATGGTATTTTTGCTTGTAAACTTTTGCAGTTTATTCTGGAGAGTATTACTGCTGTTGGTAAAGACTATAATTCCAGTGGCATTTGTAGTTCCCAGTTAATTAACCCCCCAAAATGAATGCAAAATACACCCCTGTACAGTATGTGAGTAAAAGACTTATTATTGGAGTTATGGTGTCCAGATGGCCGGTGTGGGCGTCGGCCATCTGGACAATTTTGGTCCCAATGTAGAAGTGCCAATTACTTGGCTTAACATCTTTATTAGCAACATTTTGTGGCAATGCAGCAAATAAAAAAAGGGCAAAAACCATCAAAGAGGCAGTCACGAAACTTTACAGTTTATAGTTGACTCGAAAATGGATTTGGCTTTGTGGCTGGTGTGATCCCATCACAAGATGTTCTCTAGTTCATACATTTTTTATTTTGTTTACTGTATTACACTGCTTTTATGTCAAATTGCTTTCTAGCAGCTATTTGTAACCTGCTTTGGCATACTTGGCATATAGTTTTACTTTATATTGTGTAATCTCAATTTGGACATGGTGTAAACAAGTCACATAAAGATTAAATAAGTGAAAACGGTCAGCCTTGTACTTACTGTAGAATGTATGAACTAAGAACCCAGAGGCTGTGTGTATTATGGAATATCCCTGATTTATTTGCCTGCCTACTTAGGAGTTATCTATTTTTTCTTACCATTATACATTCCTGACAGTTCACTGGGTTATACGGGATATGACTGTAAAACAAAAACATAAAAGATGAGCTGCTGGTGTAAGAAATCATTGTAGCATGTATAACATTGTCTCGCCTACAATGCGTCTATTATGCAATTAGCCTACTTAGACAAGTCTTGCTGGGTTTAAATACTTCTGGATCATATAATAATAGAAAGGCAATAGGGTTAAACTAGTCTTAACGAACAAATAATGCAAATTACATTAGTTCATGCTATTATTGCCTTCATAGAAGAGAGGAGCCACTGCTTAGAATATATTTTTAAACATTAAATGACAGAAATAATAATGCCATAATCATATTTTTATTGAGGTGGTAGCACAAGACAAAGATACATAAAGTCAAGTGATTAATAACGTTTACAACAAAGGTTAGGCCCTCATGTAATTTTAATCACTAGCTCAAACATGGTTTATAATTATCTGGGCATTAATAACTAAAGTTATCTTCATTAAACAACCAAAAGCTAAGCCATGCTCAAATTTGTGTATACACATTGAAACACTATTTTTAGCAGTGATCAGTAAATTTATTAATTTTATAGTGCGTAGTTTCTGTCTCCCCCATGAGGAATTCTAAGTAATGACAACAAAACGTCGCTGCATCCACATGACACCATCTTCTAAACATAGCTATACTGAGAAATCCAGAGAGAGTTATGTGGAGCGGATAGTCTTATTTAGCTTTGTAGCAACTCATTTGGCAATGGCTTGAATGTAACAGACGTTCATTAATATCAAAATGTTACACCTTAAAGCTTTAAGGGTAGTGTACCAACAGCAAAAATGGGTAAAGATCATATTTTTAAATCTCATATTTTGCCAATCAAGCCTAGCATCAGGGAGATGCTTTTCTGTGCTTACAATGAGAATAAAATACCAAAAAATGCAAACAATACAACATGGCTCTTACAAGTGCATTAGATGGAACTTGATATTAGATAGCAATATGCCATGTTTCCTGCGCACTAAAGATGCAGAAAAGTAAAAGACGACCAATACAGACATTTCGAGAAATGAATGACGAGGGAATGATGAGGGAAAAGCAACAATTAAATGTGGAGATTAAAAGTGTAAAGCCCAAAATGTGAAGGTGGGATTGGTCTTTAATGTCACAAATGTGTCTGGAACGGATAAATCCTGCTGTTGGTGTGCCTCATCTGTCAACTTTACATTAATATGAAAGTTTTATCTTTATTCCAATTTTAGTTTTCTTCAGCCTCTTCATCAACATCTGCTTAATGTCTTGAGTCTTGAAACAATATATGATCGGATTAACAGCAGCAGGAAAAATACTGTACAACAGTATTAATAAAATACGAACATCTAAACTGAAGGAAAATCCAACAGTATTAGCTACATAAACAAAACACCTGGGAAGGTAAAAAAGACAAGTGATAAATATTTGGGGGGTACAAGTTAATAATGTTTTTTTGCGGCCTGAAGCATTGGACATTTTCAAAATAACCACAATGATGGAAACATAGGAAAACAAGATTATTGCAAGAGGAAGCAAGAGACAAAACATGGCAACACAGAGACTAGTGACCTGTACAATTTTAACATTCTCACCACATGCCTGACTTGTTATAGGTATGTGGTCACAGTAGCACTGAGCAATAACATTTGATTTACAGAAAGGTAAAGTTATGGTATGGAGTACAACAGCTACCATCAAAGGCAGAGGTATAAACCAAGCAAAACCACAAAGCACTGATATGATGTTTGTGATTAGAGCAGGGTAACGCAGTGGAATACATATCGCAATAAATCGATCAAGAGCCATTACCAACAAGATGAAAGAAGTAACTGATCCTAAATAGTGAACAAAGAACATCTGTGTAAAGCATGCATAAAAAGAAATAATGCTATCACCCAACCAATATTGTGATATGATCTTTGGGAGAGTCACAGTTCCAAAGGTTAAGTCATTAAGTGCCAGGTGACAAAAGACCAGATATGTTGGTTTTTGCAGGGACTTCTCATAGAAAACAAATGCTAAAATGAAAATATTTCCTATTGTAATAGCTAGGTAGATGAAAAAAAGCAGAGCTGACACAGGTCCATAATATTGTGGTGAAAGACCAGGGAATCCGAGGATGAGGAAGCTTCTCACGGTTGTAAAATTGGTGATCATAACTTGAGTTTACAATAAGTATCTATCAGAACCAAGACATGAAATAAAGACCTGCAAGGCAAATGCACTGATTAGACCTTTAGAATATTAATTGCAGAATATACCACCAACATACCATTTAATTTAACAGAGATATCCAACCCCCACTATTAAAAAGGATGCCCTGCAGTATATCTGAAAATCACTTTTATTTTCATTAGAGTCATTAAAAAAATATATCTAATGACTCGGATGCTCTCCCATGTCTAAATATGACTCTTCCTTTTGAGATTGGAGTTCAGTATTGTAAAAACCCCATTACAATGTCTGGAAGACAGGTTATATCCGCCTTTTATCAAGTTTGACCTAGCCTATCCTATCCTCAAAGGATCATAATGTGAATCAAAGAGCCATTATGTTTTCTTTTTTCCAGTTCAACTTGAGAAACACATTGGAACAATGCAGACACACTACTGTAACTTCTGATCTTCTACTTTTTTGAGGGGGGAAAAGAGATACAAATAAAATCAGTGTTGAGAAAAAAATAAGAAAACAAATTCGACCAATTAGGCATACAGTGGCTTGCATAAGTTTACACACCCATGCTAAAGTTGACTAAAAAGAGGAATAAAAAAAACATCTTTTGGAAATTGATCTTAATGCCTTAATTTTAAAAAATTTGGAAAAATCTATCTAATCTTTCTTTGTGAATGAATAATGTATCGTAAATAAATAAATGTTCTTCCTTAAAATACAGAGGCATAAGTATACACACCCCTAAGTTAAATTCCCATAGAGGCAGGCAGATTTTTAAAGGCCAGTTATTTCATGGATCCAGGATACTATGCATCCTGATAAAGTTCCCTTGGCCTTTGGAATTAAAATAGCCCCACATCATCACATACCATTCACTATACCTAGAGATTGGCATGGTTTTTATTTCAGTTAGCATAATAGCTGGTTTGATTTGCATTGAGAGTGGATCTTATGGAAAGTACCCCATGCCACTGTAGGTATGGTGAAAGGTATGTGATGATGTAAAAATCTGCCTGCCTCTATGGGAATTTAACATAGGGGTGTGTATACTTATGCAAGTACTTATGTACCATTTATTTACGATACATTATTCATTCACGAAGAAAATTGGTGTCCTTAAAAGGTTGGATTTTTCCTATTTTTTTAATTAAGGCATTAAGATCAATTTCCAAAAGATGTTTTTTATTCCTCTTTTTAGTCAACTTTAACATGTGTGTGTAAACTTATGCAAGCCACTATATATATATCAGTCTGACACTCTGAAGGCCCGTTCACATTGTACGCGCAAACGACAGCGCTGCGCTATGAAACCCATTATTGTCAATGGCTTGCGCGCGCAAGAACTGGTCTGCCGCTGAGCAAAGCGCAGCGCAAGTGGCATCTTGCGGCTGGCCACTCTTGCGCGTGCCGCGGTCAAAGTTCAACATGGTTCAACTTTGACCGCGGCAAAAAAACAGAAAAAAAGTAAACACCGAATAAACGTGGATCGACAAACGGAACATGGACGAGAGGTTGATTTGGGCCGTCAGCGATCTCCCAGAGCTGTACGACACAGTTCGAGGTTGTATAGAGATCTCGGACGCAAAACTATGCTGTGGTGCATATTTCCACAATAATAGGCATGCCAGATATGTAGCTTATTGTAGCCTCCTAATTTAAATCATTCAGTTTTGTTTTAGCCATGTGAAATCAACATGGACATGTCTTCAATAAAAACAGTGAGTGCATTTCTTAAAACAATTGGTGTAAACGGCACCGCATAGTGACTGACCTGCAAAAGCGTGTATTTAGATTGAAATCTTTTGTGTCCAAAGCAAGTATTTATACCCATGATCCAATCAAACTTACAAGTCCTTACGCCATTGTTTATACCAATATAGTGAAACTGCTTTGTGTTGTTGTCCATATTTAACAGTTCACTCTGTAAGTATAGTGTAATGATTAATGCACATGAAAGGGAGCACTATTCCCTATGGGACACATTATTGTCATCTCTGATCTGAGAAATGTGCCAAAGCAACTGAGAAGAAGTATGCTGTTGTGAGCTGCGAAAACCAAATACCAGGTTGATATACAGCTCCATACAGGTATTTGTAGGTTTATATGAAGTAAAATATGTTTGGACTGATTGACACAAGTCATGTTCGTTTTCATTGTAATTCACATATAGGTATATGGCCGTTACACAGAATAACTACCCATTTCCAAGTGTGTAAGCTCCAGTTTTGGAGGAATTAATTGCACATATGCATTAAACTGTGTTTTCCAGAGTATGAATGAATGATGATGAATGTATGAATTCAGGCTCATGGCTTAGCTTTATTATACCCAACTGCAATAACTGCAGACGTCTCGTATGTAAACATGCAATGACACCCAGTGTTGACATGCAACATTTTATTTAGAAATGAAAACCCATTCATAACCCATCCGCAAAATCGTAGGCCCGACTCTCGTCAGCAGATTGTCTGCTCCCTGTTGAGCCAAAATTACCCCTGGAACCGGTCACAGCGAAATCGGAGCTCCTACAGTCGGAATTCCCCCAAGTGCTCTCTGGACCTGAGGGTCGCGTGCCCCCACACCTTTCTTGCTGCTGCTGCTGCTGCTGCTGCTGCGAGTGCCTTCCTCTGTCTTCTCCTCACACCCAGGGCAAGTGCCAATTTTGGTTCAAAGACAGAAACATCTTCGCCCCCAAATGTCTACTGTGTATCCTACATAATGTTGCGTACTGCTCGTCTGATGTAAACACCGGACATAGACGTGACGTGCATTCAAATATTGGCGCATGTATGACGTAAATTTGCGCTGAGCCCGGCGGCAAGCACAACAAATATATTTGGGAATAGGACAACCTAGCGGCGAGCGCAGCGCATGCCGCGTACAATGTGAACGGGCCCTAAGGCTGAAAACTGGAACATGAAAACCGCAGTCACGCGGGTCCCGTGAAATATGACTGCTACAGTTTATTGGAAAATAGCGTTGGGCACACTGACTTTGATGAATTTACTGTTTATCAGACCCCAGATGAGACAAGAAGCTAACGTTAGCGAACGCTGTGGTCCCTCTGCCTCTGACGCCCCGCTGGCTGCTGTAGCAGTGTTGCCAGATCTCGCGAGACAAATAAGCAACCAGGCCTGTGAAAACGAGCGACTTTTTCTACGGAGCCCCCCCTAGGTTCCGGGAAGAGAAAAATAAATAAACTGTGTGCACGGTTTTACAATCCGTGGGTACAGATTGTCAATCTTACATCCATGTGGACAGATTGGTAAACTGTGCACAGTTTTGCAAAACTGTACACACGGTAGTTTATTTATTTTTCTCCCCCCTGAGCTTCAGGACAATGACCACAAGAGAGAGTTAAACCACCTTTTAACATTATTTAACATTAGAAAACTGATGGGATATCAAATATAGACTGATGTACCAAGTACATTATATACACAGTAACCTCTGATAATTAAAAGAATGGCGGGTTGAATCCATTCTTTTACTCCTTTCTCTTTCTCCCAGTCTTTGTTATATTTCTTCCCGTATTTCGCCCACTTTGCCCCGGGCATTTGTTCCTCCAAAAACTCTCCTACAGTCCAGTCACCATCAGTCGCGACTGCACGTATTTTCATTTAAACATCACTCACTGACGTTTTCCTAAACAGAAAAAAACTGATTGACCTGCTCTGCCTCTGATTGGCTAGTACTCGTTCTACTCCATCTGGGTCAGAGCCAATTAGAAGCAGGATGTGGGTGGGAAAAAACTCTGCTGTCTCCTGTGTGTATGGGGAAAGGGGAGGGACAGAGGGAACAGGCAAGACTGCTTGACAACTTACTATGGAGCTGGGAACAAGCCCAAATAAGCAACTACACTTTAGAAACAAGCCCAAAAAAACGTGACCCGCAACTACCAATATTTGTAAGCGACTTTACAGAAAAACAAGCCCATATTATACTTATACTTATGCTTATATTAAGCGGACTTGGCAACACTGCGCTGTAGGCAGGGGCGCCATATAGAGAGCCGAAGTCACGCCCCTTCCGGTGCGTGCGTGCGTGTGTGTGTGTGTGTGTATATATATATATATATATATATATACACACACACACACAGCTAAATTAAAAAATCTGCTGTTTTCATTGCTTTGAGAGGAGGATGTTCATTTATTTTGATTGAAAAGTTAATATATATTTCTTTTTTTAAATCTTTCATTATTATAATAATAATTTTGTTAAGATACATTGAGACTGTAAAAGATGGCCTTCAGCACATTTTTTAACGTTGTTTTTAATCTTGCATCAAATAGTGAACTGCATACTAGACTTGCATGCATGTAAAAATCACCAGCAGTAAATTCAATTTTATTTATAGTATCAAATCATAACAAGAGTTATCTCAAGACACTTTACAGATAGAGTAGGTCTAGACCACACTAAGTATTGTGCTAGTACTAGTATTGAACTACAAGAAGCAAAACAGTTGCAAGCCTTTAATTAGAGTTATGTAAAGCTTTTGATGGGACAATTAGGTCCTAGAGATGTGACAACAGCTGCACAGAGGGGGCCCAATTAGATTTTTTTGTCATGGGCCCAAAATTCCTGCCGGCGCCCCTGGCTGTAGGACACTCTGTATTTAAAAAAAAAAAAAAAAAAGAGAGAGAGACGCTGTATTCCTCCGACACGCTATATTCTGTATTAACGTTATTGTTTAAAACGCTTTCCAGGTTAGTGGGGATGCATACCGCTCAAAACCAACATTAAAAATGTAGTAATCTTCCATTTAGTTTTGTTGCTAAACTCTACTCTAACTGTAAAATGAGCGGTGACGTTAAATCATCCGTTTCAGGTAACGGCACTCTAGGGTACCGTCTATTTGCTGGATCCTTCCGAGGTAACCGTTGGTAGCAGATAAGCCAGTTGACAGCCACGGTATTGTTCATATTTATGCACAATGACACATAAAGCAAACTTTCTAAAAAAAAAAAAAAAGGAACAACACACCGTTTTCAGGTAACGATACTGTTGATGTTCAAACAGGCCTGTGTGTGGGTTTTGAGAAATATCTTTATACTGCAAGGCTATATTTATTTTATTTTTATTTGTTTTATATATATATATATATATATACATATATATATATTTTTGTTATTTATATATTATTTTATTGCCATTACCTGTTTTCATACATACAGAAGTTTAGTTTGCTAAATATATCAAATTGTTTTGTTGGATATTGGATGTGAAAAGAAGTCTCTCTCTCGCTCTCTCTCTCTCTCTCTCTCTCTGAGTAATTTTAAAACCACTCTCAGGGCTCCAGACTAACTTTTTTCACTAGGAGCACAGTGGCCCCCAACTGTAAATCTTAGGGGCACAACCACAAAATTTAGGGGCACACACCATAAATCAACATGCTAACCAAACATTCACATTTATACTAATTTCCACTGTATTACTAATAAACACTTTGATAATAGATGCAGAAATTACAATGTGCTGTTTCAAATTTAGTTTCACATTTTATTTTGCACTTTTGAAGATGCAACATAGAAGGTAAACCTACAGCACCATCGCTGTCATGACAGTACAAATATTAAAAAAATATACCAGCTCTAGTATCCAGTCTACAATTACAATGAATTCAACTTAAAATTAAACATGCATTGTTTAGGCTACTAAACTATATAATAATAAACCCCTCCCTCTCTCCTCCCAAACCTGCCCTACAACCTTGAATTGAATGATTATTAATTTCTTACTCACTGTAACTTTTATTCTTGTATTTATATTATTCTTTTTTAGCCTGTTTTATTTTCATCATGACCGCTTTTAATTGCTCTTTAATTAATGTAAAGCACTTTGAATTGCCTTATTGCTGAGAGGTGCTGTAGAAATCAAGCTGCCTTCAGCCTGTCAGTCAGTCCCCAGGGCAGACAAACCAACGTTGTGCCTGCTTGACTCAGAGGAAGTGTAACGTCAACAGCCCCGCGACCTCTTTCGCCTCGATATTAATATAATATCGCAGCAAACGCTGTCTGTGTGAAGTTTTGAAAAAAATGTAACCACACTTGCAACCACTTTATCGGCATTTCCGTGACTAACTGTGACTTCAACAAAACTGCAGAGCCGACGAGTCTGCTTCGTCCGCACCTTTGCACGTGTGTGTGTGTGCGCGCCGGAGCTCCGCTCTCTGTCACTATGCAGAGAGGACCATGGATATATTAGGAGAGGACAGATAAGCTTTGTGCTTACACGCTCTCAGGTACCGAAATTTCCACGTTTAACATTTTAAAAAGGGGGCAAATTTACTGGTCACACATGTGCGACTGGATGTAAAATTTAGTCGCACACTCTAAAATTTTGGTCGCAAAATGCGACCATTTGGTCGCAGTCTGGAGCCCTGACTCTTAATATAAACGGTGGCAGAGATGTGAAGAAGAGGGCTTGCCTTGTTGAGTTTTTAAAACTTAAAGGAGGAAATATTGCAATGTTGCAGGAAATGCACAGCGACACTTTAAATGAGACTGACTGGAGGAGGGAATGGGATGGGGAGGTGGTGCTAAGTCACCTTAGCAGCATCAGCGGAGAAGTACCACTCCTATTTGCAAGAAACTTTTTACCAAAGTTCCACACTGTAGACGAAAGAATAAAGGGCCGACTCTTAGTAGTCAGAGCCCAGTATGAACTTTTTTAATCTGGTTTTTATAAATGTATACACTCCAAACTCAGGACCTGCTAGAGTTCTTTTTTTAAATGAACTCAGTACGGTTTTAAGTGAGTGTGAACCAGAGGAGTTTTTATTTTTGGGAGGGGATTTTAACTGTACACATGATGATGTTTTAGATCGGAACCATAACGAACCACATGCGGCTTCTAAACAAGCCATGCAGCGGCTGATGGAGACACATAGTCTCTCAGACGTCTGGAGAGACCGCCATGCACTGCAGAGGCAGTATACGTGGGTCCACAGCAGAGACAATCGGTTGACTATGGCTAGACTAGACAGGTTTTATTGTTTTAAGCACCATTTTAATGTTTTTAAAGGGTGTAGTATATTGCCTGTCGGTTTTTCTGATCATTCATATATCTATATCCCAGATCTGCATATTGGCATTTTAACACAGCTTTGCTTTTAGATGCACATTTTAGGGATGTTTTTATTTTTTTCTGGAAAGGTTTTAGAGACAGAAGGAGAGATTTTAGTTCGTTGAGGCAGTGGTGGGACATTGGGAAGGTTGAAATCAGGCAGCTTTGTCAGCAGTACACTCTCAATGTTTCTCGAGACATTGCCAAGTCTATGAACGATCTGGAGATAACTATAGTGGACATGCAGAGTTCTGCAGAGTCCACAGGAAATCGAGGCTGTATTGAAGACCTCAAGTCTAAAAAAGCCATCTTGGCAGACCTGCTGGGCATGAGAGCACAGGGGGCACTGATCCGGTCCCGTTTTCAGACTGTTGCTTTAATGGACTCTCCAACTAAGTTATTTTTTAGTTTGGAGAAGAAGAATGGCCAGAGCCGGATTCATGCTCTGAGATCAGAAGGAGGACAGCCATTAACGACAGCTTCACAGATCCGAGAGAGAGCTGTGGACTTCTACTCTGACCTCTACAGCACAGAGTACAGAGAGGACAACGAGGCTTTCACCAGGTTCTGCAGTGACCTGCCCACGGTTTCTGGGGACGACAATGGGGAGCTGGAGGGGCCCCTGACGGAGGAAGAGGTTTCTAGAGCTCTACAAAGCATGCAGGGGGGAAAGGCCCCTGGGATTGATGGTCTCCCTCCAGAATTTTACAAAACTTTCTGGGACATAATGAAAACTGACATTTTAGATGTTTTTACGGAAAGTTTTGATGGTTGTTCCCTTCCGCAGAGTTGCAGGAGGGCGGTGCTGACTCTCCTCCCAGAGAAAGGGGACCTACAGGACATTAAGAACTGGAGGCCGGTCTCTCTGCTGTGTGCAGATTACAAGATGCTGTCTAAAGTCCTGGCATCCGTGCTGAAGCTGGTGTTGGACCGTGTCATTCATAGGACCCAAACATACTGTGTGCCCGGCAGGTCCATTGTTGACAATGTGTCACTAATTCGGGATATTTTGACAGTCTCTGGTTCATTGGGCGTAGACCCTGGTCTGGTTTCTTTGGACCAGGAAAAGGCGTTTGACCGGGTTGAGCACCGTTACCTGTGGAAAGTTCTGGAGAGGTTCGGCCTCAGCCCTGGTTTCATCGCCAAGATAAAGGTAATGTACGAGAACATTGAGAGTGTGCTGAAGATTAATGGTGGGTTGTGTAAACCCTTCAAGGTAAACCGGGGGATAAGACAAGGCTGCTCAATGTCTGGAATGTTATACGCCTTATCCATTGAACCCATGCTGCATAATGTCCGCTCTGGCATCAATGGCCTGTTTTTACCTGGTTTTACTGCACCTTTTACTGTATCGGCCTACGCAGACGACATCATAGTTTTTACTAAAAACCAACAAGATGTAGATAGTTTAGGTCAGGGGTCGGCAACCTTTTTGATATGAAGTGCCCTTTTCAAAATTTCTTGTTTATTAGTGTGCCATGTTAACATTACGTTTTATTATGACATCACATCAAAATGTAATATCCAGGGAATCTGTAATTTTATTCCATAGCAACATTTGATAACATTTATTTCTCATAATCAGGATCTTGTAATTATTATTATTATTATTGTATATTATTATTATGATTATGGAAACATGGTTTTAGTATGCAGTCCTGATTGGTGGAAAATGGGCTGACAAAAATATCACTGTCAAAGAGCCTGAAGCGAAAAGTTGTGGAAAAGCCCTGCTTTAATGATGAATGGACTGATAATGAAACGATGCTGTGGCAAAATAATAATAACACAACCAGCATCATTATCGAGAATGAAGAACACGAACATAACGATTGCGTCATTCACGTGCATATTAAGTAGTGGTATTTGTTTTGGTCTTAAAATGCATCCATATTTACCGCTCCAGCGGAGAGGATGGTTTCTTCAGACAGCTTAAGTTTATAAGAATTTGTCCAAATTTCAAGATTCCCTGCAAACTAAGATAAACAGACTACAAACCGACAGCTTTTGTTTTAGCTTGTTTTGTAAAAATGTGCTATTTGCAGAGTATAGAGCTGTGTTTGCGTAAAACAGCGCGGTGGACAAGAATGTACTGAGCAGACAGAGCAGATTGAAATATCGCTTTCTACATGTTTATGTCGGTCTACACAGGTGAGTGCATTGATAAGTATTGACTTTTAACTCACAAAGGTTTAATTGTAGCCTCCTTACAGTAACAAGACTAGCGTTAGTTCATCTGCCCCAGCGGCCGTTGGTAATCCTCTTTGTATTGTTCCCAGTCAGAGATATGAGTCAAACTACCGTAAATAACAGGTCGCGCACAGGCGCCGATTGACGTTTTCCTCCGTGGGTGCTCACACGCGCACACCCTTTCAAAAAAAAAAAAGTTGTCAAAAATGTTTGCATTTCAGAACCTTAGGAAATGGACGAAACACCCTGACGAACACATAAAAGCCGTAAAGTAGGCTATCTTTCAACTCAGGACAGCGCCACTTCTCACAGATACAGATAGGATTGGAGATGATAAGTTTAATCAGCTTCGTGGGAAATTATAAATCAATGCCACCGCCATGACCAATCACACTATGACAGACGCTCCACTTAGCACCACCTGCAATGTTTAATATAAAATTAATGTAAAAATGAACTGGCAGTCTGGCACACGTGGGTGCTCAGTATTTTCCGTGGGTGCTCGAGCTCCGGAGCACCCACGGTATCGGCACCTATGAGGTCGCACAACTGTGAACGTTGTAATTTGGCATGCGGATGAGAGAGTGCTTCAGCATTTCAACCATGATTTCAACACATCAATAACTCTCTTGCACACATATTGCCAGCGTGCCATTGGTTAAGGTCCCGCGTGCCCATGGTGGCACGCGTGCCTAAGGTTGCCGACCCCTGGTTTAGGTCGTATTGTGGAGACGTTTCACAGTATTTCTGCTGCCAAAGTAAACTGGGCAAAAAGTGAAGCCCTGGCAGTGGGGAGCTGGGCTGGAGGCCTCCAACAGCTTCCTGGTGGGTTGACCTGGAAGAGGGGGGGTTAAAGTACCTGGGGGTTTATCTGGGGGACCAGAGAACCATGGATAGGAACTGGGAAGGAGTCATTGAAACGGTGGAGGGGACGTTGGGAAAATGGAGGTGGCTGCTTCCCCACGTGTCGTACAGAGGAAGGGTGCTAATCATAAATACCTTGGTGGCATCCAGCCTCTGGCACAAGTTAAAATGTATGGAGCCCCCAGCTGGTCTTTTAAAAACAATACAGTCGATCATTTTAAAGTTTTTTTGGGACATGATGCACTGGGTTCCCAAATGTGTTTTATATCTGCCAAAAGAGGAGGGAGGGCAGGGTTTGGCGGACTTGGAGAGCCGGACTGCTGCTTTTAGATTACAGTTTATACAAAGGTTTTTATATGAAAATGATGATGTCGTCTGGAGGCCCGTAGCCAGCACCATTTTGAGGGGGGTTGCAGGTCTGGGTCTTGATGCCTCGTTGTTTTTAGTAGACTGTGGTTTTATCTCGTTGTGTAAATTGCCTTCTTTTTATCAAGGACTTTTTAAAGCATGGACACGTTTTAAATGGACCAGATTAGAACCTGCAGCATCTCCGTTCTGGCTCCTGGAGGAGCCTCTGGTGTGGGGGGCCTGGCTGGATCTAAAGGATGGCAGCAGACCGGGACTCACGGAGAGGCTGATGAGGGCTGGAGTGACCACGTTGCGGGGAATCGCGGAGGCTGCGGGTCCTGGTTTCCTGAGCACCGAGGCAGTGGCCTCTCTGCTGGGCCTGAGGTCGGCCCGCCACACCAGAACCATCCTGAACGAGTGGATGAACAGACTGGACAGTGGAGAGACAGAGATGCTGCGGGACTATTTTAATGGGACAGAAATTCCCGTTTCTGGAGACCCCTTTCCAGACCTTGGTTTTTTAATTAACAACACTGACTCACTAGGACAACATACACCACATGGTGCTGATTTTCATATGCAGACTGGGAAAGGTCTGTATAGGAACTGTGTTCTGGCCACCCACAATAAGAAGCTGAGTGAGAGGAAGGAAATGGTGTGGAAGGACAGACTGCTGAAAAACAGGAAACCAGTGTGGAGAGTCTTGTATAAGCCTCCCCTGAACAAGAGGTCTGGAGACCTGCAGTGGAGGATCCTCCACGGGGATCTGGCCGTGAATGTGTTTCTGTCCAAGATTAATCCCACCATGTCCTCCACGTGTCCTTTCTGTCTCCACCCTGAGACCATCAGTCACTGCTATCTGGACTGTTACAGGCTGAAACCTCTTTTTAACATTTTAAAAACTGTGTTTTTAGATTGTGGAGAGGTTTTTAGTGAGACTGCTTTTATTTTGGGTGCTGGCTACAGAAAGAAAAATGCGAATAAGTGGCAAATGTTGAATTTCATTGTGGGTCAGGCCAAACTGTCAATTTATAAAAGTCGGAAAAACCAGATAGAAAACGTGTGTGGACTAGAGCTGACAAAGCTGTACGTGGCTCTGGTGAAGGCCAGAGTGAGAGTGGACTTCAGGTTCCATTCTCTGATGAAAGACATACAGCAGTTCTTAGACCAGTGGTGTTTCACCACAGCTCTGTGCAGGACGATGAGCTCATCTTTCATTCTGTGTTTTTATGAGATTATTTATTTATTTATTACATGTGGTTTTAATTTTGTTTTGTGCATCTAAGAACAATATGATGTTCTGGTAGAGAAAGAAATGTCTTTCTGAAAAATAAAGGTTTTGTAAAAACCTCTCTCTCTCTCTCTGTCTCTCTGTCTCTCTCTCTCTCTCTCTCTCTCTCTCTCTCCTACAGACACTGCCACATGTGATGTGTGCAACAAAAGTAATTCGCCACTGTGGTAACACCACCAATTTGCATAAACACATTAAAGCATTAAGTTGGCCGAGAGACAACTCCGAGCTGCAAAAAAAGTTGAGGGGGGGAGAACCCCAAACCAGACCCCCAACACAGAGGACAGCTCCGCTCATTGTAAGATCAATGATAAGTTAAAGTCCAATAAGTACTTTATCAAACCGTATGAATGTGTGTGTGGCCAGGATAGGATATTAACTGAAAATGTAAAGATCAACAAACCACTGACAGTGACATGTATGTTCATATTTGATTAATTCAATAAATTATAATTTTTTGTCTTAAATCCAGTCATTTTCATATTATACCAACATTTGCAGCATCCTGAGCCTTTTTGGTAAGGTTCCTAGGAAATCTCAGCCAGAGTTATTCATTGATAGTAATAATTATTTTCCCCAAAACAAGTTTCCTTTCTATTTTTAAAGAACTATATTAAAAAAAAAAAAAAAAACTTGCTTCATTTTGACTTCTATTGTAGCGGCCTCCCAGAAAAACTTCCCTGCACTGACTGCAGCAGACGCGGAGAACCCCACAGTGCACAGAACGTTCCCTAAAGGTTTCAACATTAAACCAACTTTCCATTTTAACCAAAACAAACTGAGCAGCTGTTGTTCCGTTTGACGTATGGACAATTCTCCTAAAAACTAATTTGTTAAGAAAATAATCCACCCTGTTCATCCTCTCACAAACCTTGGCCTAACTCCAACCCAGTCTCACGGCAGTTCGTGTAACTCAGAACTCTCTTTTCCCCCATTGTCTTAGTTTGTTCAAAATTGCACAAGGAACACTTTGGTACAAAATGACACCTCTGATAAGTTGAACATTTACCTAATTAGGTGAGATGAATATTTTGAATGTATTTTGGAGAGTTCAGGGCTGTGTAGTAATAAGACCAGTTGACAGTTATTTAAAAGAAAACTAAAACAGATCTAGCCTATACCAACAAAACCGAGGTAGGTTAAGAAAAGAAAGGTGGGGTCCATTGTGTGTTGATGGTTTTAGGTTTCGATTATAGCACAATAGGCTGATACTCTTCAGACGTGCAGGCAGAGTGATGTAATTTTATCGTCAGACACAATTTAGACATTATATTGCTAAATCTGAATCTTGTTCGCATCCCTTAGATGTTCATTGTAATACAGCCGAGTTGTTTTGATTTGAGATTTTTATTTTTAACTGTACTTCTCTCCCCCCCCCCACCAAAAAAAAAATATAAAAACTTAAAAAAGAAAAAGAAAAACAAGGGCAGAGAAACCGTCAACTCCCTCAACTGTAGACATGTGCCGAGAGAACGAGAGGGAGAGAGAAAAAAAACAAACATATTGTCTATTAGTTTCTCAGTGGTTGTGTTCTAAATCCCAGACGTCGTATTGTGGATGAAACACTGAACTGCAGGATGTAAAGTGTGTTAACCTCTGTGACCACCAGCAGCGAAAAGAAGCTATAGTGTTACCAATAATATACACGTACAACTTCTCTTTTAAATATCACTCGTTGAAATATATGAAAATGTGAAAGAAAATTTTTATAAACAAACATTGCATTAAATCCAGATAATGAAAAAAATAAACAGGTCAAGCGAGGTCATGAATCCACAGGCTTAAACAACAGACTTTCCCATAACTTACAGACAAAAAAAAAACACACACACACACCAAGAAATAAAATGAACAATAAAAGTAACCAGACAATCCACTACACAAGAAATGCATGAAACACAATCAGTAAAAGTAAAACAAAAGTAAGACACAATGATATTTTATGTATTACATTTTAGTTGTATTTGACACATGGCTGTTGTCACTTTCTCACATATACTTTTTAAATTTAGTACAGAATTTTGATCAGGTCTTTGACAGAACATTTAAACAAATGTTTTCTAGCAGAACTGTGAAATAAACAAGCCTTCCACCATAAAGAGAACATGTAGCATAAGCTTTTGATATCAAGTACTCTAGAGTGAAAGTGGTTTAGATGGACAAACATTTTTCATTTGTTATTTGATATACATAGATATGGTAAGAATCATATTTAGACTATGCATTACTATGAAGCTTCATTCCAACTTTAGCATTTTTCAATCTCTTCATCAAAATATCTTTGATATATTTTGTTTTGAAGCAATATATGATTGGATTAACAGCACAAGGAAGAAGACTGTACAACAATACCAATAAAATGCGGATGTCCAAACTGAAAGAGAATCCTGTATAATGAGCTAGATAAACAAAACATCTTGGCACGTAATAAAGGCAAGAAATGAGTAACTGTGGTGTACAAGTTGAGAAGGTTTTGTATCGTCCTTCTGCGTTTCCTATTCTTAAAGCAACTACAAAGATGGAAATAAAGGAAAAAAGTATAAATGAAAGTGGAAGCAAGAGACTAAACATTGCAAGGATGAGAGCAACAGTCTGAACATATTTTACATCTCCACCACATGCCAGGTTTGTAACTGAAGTATGGTCACAATAACATTGCACAATATTAGATTTACAATAAGGCAAGGTTAGGGCATGATATATAACCCCCATCATCCTAAGAAATGTACCAATCCATGACAATCCGCAAGCCATAGATACAATGTTATTTGTAAGTAGAACATGATATTTTAATGGAAAACAAACTGCAATAAAACGATCAAGGGCCATAATAAGGAGAAGGAGAGATTGAATTGCTCCCAAGGAATGAACAAAAAACATCTGAGTGAAGCAGGCACCAAAAGATATTATCTTGTCATCCCACCAATATCTGGATATCATTTTTGGTAAGGTCACTGTCCCAAATAACAAATCATTCATTGCCATATGACAGAAGATCAGATATGTTGGCTTATGAAGATGCTTCTCAACTCCAACAAAAACTAAAATAAAAATATTTCCAACAAGAATAGCCATGTAGGTAAAGAAAAGAAGAGTAGATACAGGTCCATAATACATTGGGTCAAGTCCTGGGAATCCAAATATTAAGAAGTCTTTGACTGCTGTTTTGTTCGTAACAATCATAATTTGTTGAAATGTTGTAGAAAATTTTCTCTAAAAAGAAATTTGCAAGTTTCTTGTAGGTATATCATTCAGATAGTACTGTAGACTTTATGATATATATCACGCACACAGAAGTATGGACCCACAGATACACAACTGAGGTACGTAGAATGCCAAAAGTTTAACAGACTGAATAAACTTACAAGCACAGTGTCCAAATCAGCAGGCAAAAGGGAAATCCAAAATACAGGCAGTGGTCAAAATCCAGGGAAACAACAAAACTCAGAATACAGAAGACTAGGGAAACGCTTGAAGGCTGAACACAAAGGAAGCAGACCATCTTGCACTAGGGTAAGGGGAAGACTGAACTTAAATACACAAGACAGGGGAGATTGTGGGCATTTCTCAATACCAAGAATGCAAACTACGGACTTGTGTTCTTGGGGAGAACGTTCTTGCTGGTTGTTCTTGGAAGAATTAACTCGCAAGTTCACAAGCACAGAAAACGCTGTTAACAGTTTGAGACAATGTGTTCTTCCTGTTATTGCTCAACACCCCCAGCACAGAGGCTACCTGCAGGGCTCCAAAATACCAGCTAGAAATAAAAACCACAACAATATAACCACTTTGTATTAAAACAATCTCTGGACAAGAAAACCTCATAATGCTACAACTATTGCAATAATATTGAAAAATAAAACTAATTGAGCTTTAATTTTATTGTTGATGGTTTAGTTCAAACAACCCCTTATTCAAAAGAGTGGAATGTGATTCCTACTATTATTAGCGTATAAGTTTAAGTCAGTTTAAATTAAACAAATAAATAGGCATATGCACTGGTGTGTCCTATGTGTTCCTATTAGTGTTATGTGGAATTATCATTTCTATATTATTGTAGTGCACTGTATATGCCCAGGGAGATGGAAATTAGAAAGGTTATTATTATTATTATTATTATAAAGGTTGGTGTCTCCCCTTTAGTCTACATAACATGTCATAGCATGTTACCACTTTATGTACAACTGTTCATTTATCATAAAGACTCTAGTAAATCAGAAAACAAATACACCAAAAATATGAACTAAATACAAAATATAATGTAGGCTATAGCCTATGGCATAATTTAAACAAGTCTCCCGAAAAGAAACGGGTATATCTCATAGACTAATAATATACAGTCTATCTATGGTATATCTCTCCTCTGCCTGCTGTGTGTGTGTGTGTGTGTGTGTGTGCTTGTTGAGTTTAACTCCGAAAAGACAGTTAACCACATGTGTTGTGATATTTAAACAAACAATCCGAAACGGCGAAATAAAAGCCTCTTATTTACGGGACCGGTCTAAAAGACCTCCGTCTTACAGCGGGATCTCCGAGTGTGACTGTCCGAGCGCCGAGCAAGCGGCCCCGGCAGGCGCAAGCTGGCGGCCGCGTCATTTTATGGAGCTCCGAAAACTCCGAAAACTTTGGAGCAAATTGTCAATTCAGCAAAGATTTTCGCAAGACTGCCTATATTCGAAATCTAAACCGTTCATTTCTCGCCTAAAATGTTCTCAGAAGTGAATTTAGTGATGAATAACAATAATAAAACGTTTTTGGGCTGTCTATGTTCTGGAAATCTAACCATCATTGAATGCCGAAATGAATGTTGGGATACAGGTGCTGCGAAGTTCATACAAGTTAGCAATCGATGTATCCTCGGTAAATGGGCGTGTCAAGAATACAGCCGGGAATTTTAACTGTTCTTGGCGAAATGCGAACTTGTGTATTGGGACCATTAACATATATATATAATGGACCAATAGATCCCGTTGCTCTGGACGGAGACCAGTGAAGGCTATTAGAAGCACTTTTGCGGTGATACCTTGCTTTACTGCGCAGCCTCCAACTGACGGAGACAACGTAAATGTGACGTGAGCAACGTGTCTGAAAGTTGTAAGTCTTCTGGTAGCTGTGCCAAGAGAAATCTCAATCATTCCCAATCTTACAGAGACGGAGCGTGTAGGTATATGTAAGGAGATAACATAAGCACAGGCTAATTATTGCTAACTAACATGCTAGTTAACATTAGCAATTAAACCTAAACAGCTAATGTAATTCGAAACTGCCTGCGAGCTTCTCCTGTACTATACGGTAATTCCTCTACTGCGCGACAGTAAGTCCCTTGGTTATGACACAATCGTTAGCCTATTTTTACAAAAACGTCTGCTACGGAGCCATAACGTGAGGTACAAGGTAATGAAGCCTTTTATACATTGTTGTGTTTCTTTAGAACTAAACAATGGACAAATAGAGTCTTTAAACGCTTCAGATGTAAAGTTATTCGCAGTCAAGTGACGTAAAAAAAAAATGGCGGTCAGTGGAATGCTAACAGGAGGTGATACCTTTGTAGCAACAAAATGACGCCATCGGAGGTTCGAGTTCTGAGGTTCGAGTTCTGAAGCGAAGCTTACCCCCTTGATTGGGACAGTACTTTGGCAACACGAGATGACGTTTCACAGGGACACAAGAACACAAGTCAATAGAAGAACACATATTGGGAAACGCCCAATGAGACTCAGGTGCAACACATTAGGGCGGGGACATGTAATCACAATGGCGGGAAAAATGACAAACAGGAAGTAAAACAAGAAACACTAAGGGGAACAGAAACCTTCAAAATAAAAATGGAAAAGGAAATGGAAAAAAACAACAAAAATGAGAACCAAACTAAAAACAATAACTTAAGCGGGCATGACAATATAGCTGTTTTCTATCGACTGGGAGACTGAGGCAAATCCCAATACTGACAATCAAGGTTACAGTGCACTGCATATTATAAAGGCTGTTTAGGAACTGACATAATGACATATGCGGGGTGGGATAATCTGTGTGCACTATGCAGTGTATAATTCATTAATATCTTGCTGATCAAATATGTCCCAATTACTAGGGATCAAGGTTATAATCGTTGAGTTGGCTTGATCTGACTTCTTCTAAAGTTTTTAACTGTACTTCTCTCCCAAAAAAGCCCCTGATCGGATTGGCTTTCTGACTCCTTTAAAAAAGGCAGAGAAACAGAGTCAGCTCCCTCAACTGTAGACTGTATACGTGTGCCTCAGGTGGGCCAGCAAGAAAGACAGAGAGAGCATGGCAATGCTTGGAATGAGAGAAATAAAACATTTTGTAATGGTTTCTCAGTGGTTGCGTTCTAAATCACATAAAGACAAAAGCTATTTTGTTGTTGTCTTGTGTATTGTAGTGTATTGTGGATGAAACACTGAACTGCAGGATGTAAAGTGTGTTAACCCCTGTGACCACCAGCAGCGAAAAGCAGCTATAGTGTGAAAATGTGAAAGAAACCTTTTATTTTATTTTATAACACAATTAAACTGCATTAAATCCAGATAATGAAAAAATAAACGTGTCAAGAGAGGTCATGAATCTACGACGGAGCATTAGGGCCACATCAAAGGAAAAAAAAATAAGGAGGACGATTGTTTTTATTTATTTTGCATTTCTAGAATAAAGTTGAAATGTTGAATAAAGTCAAAATGTCGAGAATAAAGTCAACATGACGAGAATAAAGTGGAAATACTTTTTCGAGAATAAAGTCGAAATGTCGAGAATAAAGTCAACATGACGAGAATAAAGTGGAAATACTTTTTCGAGAATAAAGTCGAAATGTTGAGAAAAACTTGATATTTCAAGAATTCAGTCGGACTTTTGAGAATAAACCAAACTACTAGCTTTACCTATAGTCTTCTACAAAATGCCTTGTGAAGGCCTATATGAACTCGTGAAATTAGGCTATACTTCAGAATCGGTTTTAATAACAAGGAAATTCTTTCTCTTAAACACAGTATGGTATTAGGACTTTGAAGAGATTGTGCCGTAAATTGCGTCTGTTCAGAAGGAGAAACCACACAAACTTGGAAGAGGTGGCCGCATTCCTGCAAACTGAAATAGCAGGTAATGGACAGATGCAAGGGTATCAATGGTTACACCTACGCGCAATACAGAGAGGATATGTTGTATCACAAGACACAATAAGACAATTGATCAAATTGCTTGATCCTGAAGGAGTGGAGCTCAGGCGAGCGTGGCGTCTGAGACGCAGGCATTACCACAACAAAGGTCCCAACGCGCTAGGGCATATGGATTCGTACGACAAGCTGAAGCCATACGGCATTGGCATCAATGGTTGTGTTGATGGTTTTAGTCGCTACATTGTGTGGATGGAAGCCTACACAACAAACAACGACCCAAAAGTAATAGCAGACTACTTCATCACATCCATTGCGCGCTTGGAAGTATGCCTGCAGCGATTGCGCGCTGACAGAGGCACAGAAAATGGTCATGTTGAAAAGATGCTTATTTTTCTGCGCAGGAATCACACCGATAGTTTTGCAGGAGACCAAAGTTTCATCTATGGACGCAGCACCGCAAATCAGCGGATTGAATCGTGGTGGGGAATCTTGAGAAAACAAAGTGCACAATTTTGGCTCAACCTTAAACCCTCCAATATGATGGACATTTTTCCGGTGATTTCTTGGATAGAAGCCTAATCCAATTCTGCTTCCTAACCTTGTACAGGTAGGCCTGCACGCTCCCCAGTTATAGGCCTACAGAAGTCACACACTGATACTCACACATAGGAGTGGATTCAACACTCAACATACAGAACACACTAACAGGTGGATATACATTAGGCCTATATGTTAGGAAACAGGTGAAAACAATGCTTAGATATTATTATTCAATATTATTTTATATATATTTTAAGGTATTAGCTTGGAGAGCACTGGCACACAGTATGCCTGCCAGTGGGCTATATATAACAGTTTTAATCCTAAATATTTAAATATATTGGCATGTCTCCAACAAATGAAACATATATACTGTATATCTCATATAAGGAACCTTGTATAATTAATAAAACCTCAGGTTATGTCTGTTTTTTATGCAGGATAAACTTGATGAAGTTGTGACAACCTGGAATTCGCACAACATAAGAGTAAAGCCAGGCCATGGTGTGATAGGAAGACACCCTATTTTGATGTACACACTTTCAGAGACGTATGGCGCTGAGGACAATCTCAAGACAGTTGACATGGAGGAATTGGCCCTGTGTAAGGAAGAGTGCACCCCCAAAAGCCAATACCCATGTGATGAAACCGTATTTGATCTCTGCTGTCTTCTGATGCAGGAAAAAGGATAGGGTGCTCCCAAAGATGGATTTTCTGCTGCTGAACTGTACACCTTATTAAGAATTGAAATAAACCTACTGCTAAATATTTGAGAGTGGACAATTCTCTCTGCACTAAGGAGGATCATTGGATCATATGAGACTCACTTAGGCCACACATGGAAAGCATAATTTCCTTTAAATGGGCCTGATTTAGACCTGCACTTAAGTACCATGCAGTGGTGTGCAAGACCATCTCCACCTACTTGGAAACCTTGCAGTGATTATACACAGGGATATGCACTCTCTTGCCAGTATAGCCTTCATGTAGCATGTGTGATGGACCCATGCATGTAGTTTGAATGGCATCTTATGAGCATCCTCACTTTTGAACCTTTAGATTTTATTCCGAAAATACATTCTGTATTTTCACTAGCTACCTGGCAGTGAGTTTAGGAGGATCTATTCAAAGATATTGAATATTAATAACTATGTTTTCACTAATGTATCACCTGAAAGGTGTTTTTGTTAGTTTAGAATGAGCAATCTATATCTACACAAAATGTCTGTCTTGGAAACCACCATCTTGCATTTACTTTTGTTGGAATGTCAAACATGCAAGTTATGTAATGCTATCAATTAAATTATTGTCTATAACATTGTCTATAACCAGTCCTTCCAGAAAAACGCGGACTTTTTTGTGATTGTTGCGGGCAAAAATCCTTGATTATGCGGCACGTTTTCTTAAAAAATGCGATGGAATATGCGGGATATTTATGCAATTTTATGCGATGAAATTGCGGGAACTTGCAAAAATTGCGGGAACTTGCAAGAACTGCGGTTTGATGAAAAAGAGAAGAAAAAGTGATTCCCCCAACACCCTGCTTTTTTTAAACTTAATTTCCAAAAATAGTTTACAGATATTCAGTCATTGCAATAAGTAAACAAATAAGATACAAAAATATATACAAATAATATAATATTAAAGTAAAAATAAAAGTAATAGTCTAAACAGAGGGAAATAAAAGATACAAAAGAGACAGACTTTCAAAAATCGTTAATAATATAGACAGCAGGAGCACTTAAACAAAGAGATTTCAGATAATATCAGATATTAAGATAGCTTTCTTATTGGATACCAACTTAAGAGACGCAAAGTACATGTCAAATTCAACCTCCAACACCTGCTTTTCGATGATGTTCACGTCGCGTAATTACGTCACTTCATAATGTTCCCATGGCAACAGGGGAAAATGGCTGCTCTTGTGTGAAGTAAACGCAACATCTTTCCACTTTCTGCTTAGATATATGTGACTTTTTTGCAACAAAAATGCGGGGATTATGAAATCATGCAAGCACCGCATATTTTGCGCGGAAATCGGCAATTTATGCGGCGAAAGTGCAGCATGTTTGAAAAAATGTGGCCCCCGCATGAATATGCGGACTTTGGCTGATTATGCATTGAATTATGCGATCGCATTATCGCGTTTTTCTGGAGGGATTGTATAACAATGGGCTAAATTTATTGTATATAACATTAAAGGTTGTATTGTATTGTGAATGACAATGTTTACATAATTTCTCACCAAGTTAATCAGGTGCTTGATTAATTACAGCATTAACCTGTTAAACTCAAATGTTTTTCTAGAAATGTAAGTGTTCTTGACACTTGTGAATCTTACCCTTTAACTTAATGAATAGTTAACAGCATACACAAATGAAATAGGTGCACTTTTAATGTCAAATCATAATAATTTTTTTCCCATGGTCCATTTTTGGGGGGATAGAAACTACACCCACAGAACACTCACATAACAAGTAATTCCGTGTTGCTTGGCTACATCAGTGAACTCAGATGTTTTTTTTCACTTCCTATTGTTGGACATATTGTACCTTATCCTGTAAAACATACAAATAAAAAATACAAATCACCTTATTCACAGAACACCTGAAGTGTAATCTAACAAACATAGCTAACCGGTGACATGCTTTACATGTACTATGCCTGTGGTTGTTTTACAAAATAAAATCATAAGAAACCATTTTGCAAATTCAAAATATTTAACTAAAAAAAAGTTCCCTATTGTAGTGAAATAATGATGGCATGACTGCGAAGGGCCTGTGTGCATTAAGAGCTGCAACTACAACATGTATTTTGAATTAGGCACAAAATTAATAAATGAACTAATTAACCTGAAATTCAATTTTCCACTACCTACTTATTGTAATAAACCCTAGTTTAAGCTTACTCAAGCTGTCAATACACAAAGACAAATATGCAAATATTGTTAACCTAGAAAATAGTTTGTGAAAACTGTACTTGAAGTGGCTCTATACAAACAGAAACAGAAGTAGTGAAATGCAGGTTCCTGTTATAAAGTCATAACATCTGACATTTGCAAAAACATAGAGCCCTTAGTTTTTGCAGGAATGCAGGAGAACTGAAGACAAACTGCACCTATAAAAGGCTTTCAAGGTAAAAATAGCAGCTTTTATTTTTTTTCTAGAAACCTTGGCTTGGCAACAGCATGGCCACAATTGTTTTTGAGGGGCCACATATTGTGCTACACAATGTCCATCACCCAGATGTTGCTCTCAAGGACTTCATTGAATTCAGCCCAAAAGTCAGGGAAATTTTCATAGCAGTCAGGTAGCTGTAGGAACATTCCACATGTCCGTCCAATTAGTCTTCTTGTGAAATCCGTCATTTCTGTAAATTCAACAGTGATGGTGTCTGACACAATCAAATCGGACCCTGTGCTGAATCTCAGAAATGTTCCAAGTTTTTCTTCATCCAGTTCCCTGATGTACCTTCGTAGATGATGTTCGATCATCTTTTTGCTTTGCCCTCTTATCTGCTGGGAACTTCAACAGCCTTAACACCTTCTTAGCTGTGGGTTTAAGATCAGCATACATCTTTGACAGCTTTTCATAATTCAGACTGATCCGTGATTGTGTGATGTCCCTCCAACAATCAATAACAAACATAGGCTTTTGAACAAGTTCTTTGTGGGAAATCTCCATCAGAATTTGTGGAAGGGTGTCTGCTGAGGGTTTTCTTCTGCATTCGTAGTTGTCATGGACCTCCAACAGGTCATCAGGTTCAACAGATGAGTAGAGAAATCTTGTAAGGCTTGCCTGAGGATCTCTCGGTCTTGGCAGCTTACAAACTGAAGAAAGGCTTCTGTCAGATCACTGCTCCAAATAACATCTCCTCAACAAAAGGGGGCGCAAGCTTGATAGGAAGGTAGTGGTAGTCTTTGTATCCTCTCAATAAAATTCTGCCGACGGCTTTCCATGTGTCAGCCTTGAAATCATGTCTGATGAAGGGTACTTTCATTATTGTCCCGAGTGTGCAACGATCATAGAATTCGTGCCAAAATGCACTAAAGACATCTCTCAGAACCCCTGACCCACTACCAGCTTCCTCAGAATTATCTGGGAGTAATCGTCTCACTGCCAGTGGTCTGGTTGGAGTCTCGGGGTCAGAAAATGCTTCAATCATGTCATTGAAGCAATTTGCATGGTGTATAGTGATCAATTTTGTTTGCGGTGCATGGTCAGGTGTTTCAGGCTGATAAATCAGTGTCATCAAGATCAAATTCAGCCTCTGTGTGTGGGCCAAATGTAATTTCAGGGTCTGAGATATATGTTACGTCTTGAAGAACAACTGCATCGTCCTGCAATATCTCTGGTACAATAAAATGGATCTCTGAGACCACTGGGTAATCTGTGACATGATCTGTAGCAAGTGAGTGATCTGTGGCAACGGGGTGATGCAGAATGACCTGGTCCTGGTCCTGTGCTGAGTAACTAGACTCCCGAGACAGGGATTGGCTGTCAGAAACTTCAATAATTTCATCCTGGTCCTCAAAGTTAGATTCATCATTGTGTTCAGACTCAGTAGTAGATGCATCTTCACCTAATTGTGGTTTTGGCTGAGTGGCAATGTAGAAAAGCAGCTTGGGTAGTTTGACTGTTATATATATTTTGCCAATTGAGACATCATCAGAAATACAGTTTTGTATCAAGTCCCATACATCAAATGTGAAGTCTGATTCATGGCCTTCACTTGAAACACTATTTGGAAAAAACGACTCTTTCCCTCTTTCAGGATGTCATTAAATCCACTATTGAAGTCCATAACAACCTTTCTGGTGCCCCCTCCTTGTTTTGCTCTAACCTGTTTAGTTTCACTTTTGTCTTGGTGTATCCAACCTATCTCAATAGTCTGTGTAGTTAGCCTTCGTCCATATGTAGGTTTAGAGGTTTGAGGCTCCTCTGGAATTTCTTTGGTTTCCTTTCTTAGTTTCATTTTCTCCCTGAGCTTTTCAAGAAGACCCAGTTTTCGCTTTGAGGCAGGCTTTTGATGTCAGCAAAAATTGAAAAGTGCAATTCTGTCTCCATATGAGGGAATGTATTTGGCCAAAGCTGAACCATAAGCAGGATGACATCTATGTTGATCTGTGAAGCAAAGGAAAACCATGAAAGGGAAAGAATCATCAGTTTAATAGCTACAGCCTTTTTATGGTATTCCATTTCAGGGTTCTATAATTGACGTATAATTACTATATAGTTTAATTTTGTCATTCTTTCTGTATGTGCAATAATTAAGTGAGGTCTGCAACCCATTCACATTACTTGATATGTCATTCAGGTGCTCTTCCTGGACTTTTTGCATGTGAATCTATCTGTAAGGAATCAGCTGTGACTATGCTTGACTCTAAATAAACCCACTAGGCATACTGAAGCATCATAAGAATCATGGTTGGCAAAATGCATATCAATAAAGGGTCAATGTCAACTTTGAATTCACACTAGAACCAATTGTACTGTCCCTAAAGTGCAAACCTTGTCCATCAAAAACAGACAGATTGAAGAAAATGCTTATACAGTAATTAAGAGAATTTAAGTTGATAATTGACCCAGGCCTGTCTATTGTTAAGCTCTTTGTCAGGATCCTGATTATTTGAGGTTAGGTCAAACTGAAATAGATTATAAGTACAAAAAATATTCATAAATCACAAGGGAATCAGCAATCCTGTTAAATTAACTTTGTATTCTCAGAGAATAAATAAATTAATTCGTTAAACTTACCCAGGGGATACCTAGCAAGCCTGTCAATTGGACTTCTGCATCTCAGCTGCTACATACGCACCTTTTGCTCCTCCATTAGTGTGAGGGCTTCCTCTGGGACCCCCCGATCTCGTAGGAAATCACGAGTCACGGTGATTGACATTTTTGCCAGGTACATGGAACTGTTGTTCTGGCGAATTATGGTCCTTTAACATTGACAGAAAAGAGTCTATGAGCTATTTGTTTATAGTTGAATAGTAACGACAATCAAGATGGTGTTCTGTTTCTATCTTTCTTTGATAGCATCTATTCAATTCAATTCAGTTTTATTTATAGTATCAAATCATAACACGAATTATCTTGAGACACTTTAGAGATAGAGTAGGTCTAGACAACACTATAATTTACAAAGCCCCAACAATAACAGTAATTCCCTCAAGAGCAAGCAGTGCGACAGTGGCGAGGAAAAACTCCCTCTTGGAAGGAACCTCGGACAGACCCAGGCTCTTGATAGGCGGTGTCTGACGGTGCCGGTTGGGGATGCGATGAACAGTGGCAGTAATAGTCACATTAATAATGGAACAGTGACTTCAAATGGTAGTCGTAGTAGTTCATGTCATATCAGTGCGCTGTAGGGCGTTACAGGATGTAGCGTGGCCCACAGAGCATGGATGGACGTAGCGATCTACGTAGCGATCATCTAACAGTTTTTAGGATAGTGGGCTGTTGATGACTTCAATTCTGCTAGGCTGGTAACGTCAAGGTTAAGCATAAATAAATAGGCTTTACCCTATTGATATGATACGGCTTTCGGTTAAGAATACAGTTGCACCGCTTCAGAAACTCACCTTTACACTCCAAGGATGTAACCCATATCTATGATGTTGCCTACATGGCAGCTGGCATGGCAGGCAGTCGCTGTAATGTGATTAAGTGATAAAAGAGTTGAATTTATTCTCATCATTTCAACTTTAATTTCAACATTTCGACATTATTCTCGAAATAGTATTTCCACTTTATTCTCGTCATGTTGACTTTATTCTCGAAATAGTATTTCCACTTTATTCTCGTCATGTTGACTTTATTCTCGACATTTCCACTTTATTCTCGAAATAGTATTTCCACTTTATTCTCGTCATGTTGACTTTATTCTCGACATTTCGACTTTATTCTGGAAATAGTATTTCCACTTTAATCTCGTCATGTTGACTTTATTCTCGACATTGACTTTATAATCAACATTTATGCAAAATAAATAAAAAAAATCTTCCTAGTTTTTTTTCCTTTGATGTGGCCCTAATGCTCCGTCGTAAAAAAAAACCACAATAACAAAAAAGGAAAAAAATATGGTAAAAACAAAACAAACAAAAAATAAAACTAAGCTAAAAAAAAAAGCAAAAAACAGCAACAAGAAATAATAGGCTCGTTCGAGATGAACTGCAGCCTCGCCTGTAAAGTAGACGAGAGCAAGCGGCAGCAGCCGGGGGCGGTGACAAAAATCCGCTCTCAAGACAGTTTCCAGCTGATTCCAGCAGCCTTCAGGCTGAACAGGAAGTGACAGAAACAC
This sequence comes from Perca fluviatilis, assembly GCF_010015445.1. NCBI lineage: Eukaryota > Metazoa > Chordata > Actinopteri > Perciformes > Percidae > Perca > Perca fluviatilis. The sequence continues at coordinate 38,889,513 of NC_053113.1, read as the reverse complement.
TGGTGGTCCGATTCCGATTTAATAAAATGTTATCAGAGCCATATATCAGCTCCTACACAGTCTCCAGTTGTTTTTATTATGACAGAGTAGCTGTCAGAATTCTCTACATGCGATCGGTTGCTGATTTTAATTAACAACACACTGTAGATGATCCATGATCTGAACAGATTTTTGTCTCTCTGACTTCTAAACATAACTATCAGCCACACAACATGTGTTCTGTACAGAATAAGCCTTTAAATCAGACAAATCGCAGTTAAAATCCCTCCGATTCTAAATAAATAAAAAGTGTATATAAAACGTCATCATGTTGAGTCGATTCTGAACCAATCAGCTGTTCGATCAGCTGAGAGGCCGGCGTTTCCCAGCATGCACTGGGTCCGCCTGCGTCCGCCTGGCTCTTGCAGTTGGTGAAAAGCAACTGCGCTACCTGCGTCTCAGAACTGCGGCCGCCTTGGTCTCGTGAGATTATCGTTGCCCACATGTGCATGACGTCAGAGCAAGTCAAGCAATTGTTAAAAAACAATAAATACAATACAACAATACCAGCAAGTACACATAAGATAAGAACAACATATGCTTAGATAGGTAAAAACATATCTGATACTACATAGATACATCAACACATACAAAGACAATACTGTAGCAATGAATACAAACACATTATTCTGTATGCGTTCTAAATCATATAAAGACAAAAGCTATTTTGTTGTTGTCTTGTGTATTGTAGTGTATTGTGGATGAAACACTGAACTGCAGGATGCAAAGTGTGTTAACTCTTGAGACCACCAGCAACAAAAAACAGCTATAGTGTTAGCAATAATAATGTACAATTCATTTCAATTTTATTTATAGTATCAAATCATAACAAGAGTTATCTCAAGACATTTTACAGATAGAGTAGGTCTAGACCACACTGTATAATATACAAAGACCCAACAATTCCAGTAATTCCCCCAAGAGCAAACATTTAGTATGACAGTGGCGAGGAAAAATTCCCTTTTAGGAAGAAACCTCGTGGTGAGAAAAACTTCCTTTAAGGGAGAAACCTCAGACAGACCCAGGCTCTTGGTAGGCGGTGTCTGACAGTGCTGGTTGGGGGTGTGATGAACAGTGGCAATAATAGTCACAATAAAGATAATGGAACAGTGACTAGAAATAGTAGTTGTAGTAGTTCATGGCATAGCAGGGAACTGCAGGGCGTTACAGGATGTAGCAGGGCACTGCAGAGTATAGCAGGGTGTAACAGGGCATAGCAGGGCACGCAGCAGGACCACGGCGACAGCTGCAACCATGATTTAGCTGCCACCCTAATCCAAGGAAACATGCTGGGCGAAAAAAAACATAAGGACTCCAGCGAATAACCTCCCCAGAGCTAAGTTAGTAACAAGCATTTCTGGGACATGGATGCACACAGATAGAAAGAGAGAGGAGAGAGAAGCTCAGTGTGTCAAAGGAAGTCCCCCAGCAGTCTAAAACTATAACAGCATAATTAAGAGAGACAGGTTAAGGAGAGGAGCCTGGTCGGGCTAGAACTCTCCCCCGCCGGATTGAGCTGTACTGGCCTGCCTCCCTCTACTTTGATTATATCATTAATTATATGGTAGATGAATCTGACGATTATGAAGAGAAGCAGCGAAGAGAAGGGGTGGCGCGTCTGCAGACTCACACCTTCCCCCGCCAGTCTGGCTGAACGCTGTAACTCCTCACTCCCTAACTATAAGCTTTATCGAAGAGGAGTGGTTTAAGTTTACTCTTAACTGTGGTGATGGTGTCTGCCCCCCAACCCAGACTGAAAGCTGGTTCCACAGGAGAGGAGCCTGATAGCTGAAGGCTCTGGCTCCCATTCTACTTTTAGAGACTCTAGGAACCACAAGTAACTCTGCATTCTGGGAGCGCAGTGCTCTAGTGGGGCAATAAGGTACTATGAGCTCTTCAAGATATGATGGTGCTTGACCATTTAGAGCTTTGTAGGTCAGAAGAAGGATTTTAAATTAAATCCTGGATTTTACAGGAAGCCAATGCAGAGAAGCTAATTCAGGAGAAATATGATCCCTTTTCTTAGTTTTTGTCAGAACATGCGCTGCAGCATTTTGGATCAGCTGGAGAGTCTTAAGGGTTTTATTTGAGCATCCTGATAGTAAGGAATTACAATAGTCCAGCCTGGAAGTAACAAATGTATGGACTACAGGGCTCGACATTAAGGCTTGTCCGCTTGTCCGGGACAAGTGGATTTTTTTTCGGGCAAGTGGATGAGAAATTTACTTGTCCCACTGGACAAGTTAAAACTCAAACACAATAAAATGCCACTCATTACGTCTATTTTACCGATTTTAAATGAATAAACCCCCCCATAATCCGTCGAACCAGCGTCCAACTCGCCCGCAGTTTAAACATAGCTACATGTTTACATTTCTACCTGCCTCAGAAGAACCGAGAAGAACAGTGGTGGAGACGATGTTTCTTCAGGCTCCGCAGCCCGGACAAGTGCCAGGGAAAGCACCAAACAAAAAAAACCTTACAACAGCACCATACGAATTTAAAAGGGAAAGGAAATTTATCAACAGCTGGAAAGATGAATTTGACTGGGTCCGTTACGAAGGAGGAGAAATGTTCTGCGCCGTCTGCCAGGGGCAGCCCAACTTGGCTGACAAGTAAGTGACGTTAGCTAGCTAGCTAACATCGGCAGCTCTGTACCTAGCAAGCATTAGCAGCATATTCAACGGTAAAGCAGCTACACTTTTTAAAGGATCTCTTGTTAAATCAGCCTCTGCCGGGTAGAAAGTGAAATTGTAGAAAAAAAAGCCTACCGAAGTTCAGTTAGCCATTGTCGTTAGCGATGCTAGCTAACGTTAGTTTGCTAGCTGTATATAACATTTCAGTGGATCTTGCAGCAGTTTGATTTACTGAAAATGATTAAGAAATGTTATATTCTACTAACCATTTGCCTACTTTAGCAAGTCACAGTATTTCCAAGCCCTGATAGTGTAACTGAGACAAATAATTCCTCTTTCAATTCCGTTTTTGTTGTTTAACAGCAATTTACTGGTGAAAGAAGTTATTTGTTAAAAGTTTTTGTTATTACATTTTTAATAAATCATTTAAATTCCCCTCTTTTTTTTGTGCTGTTCCGAAAATTGATCCTATTTGTGACTCATAACCGTGCATGAGCACTACGGTCACGCGCAAAGTGTCCCGGTTTTAGTCCCGGGAAATCTGGTCACCCTATTTATGTAACAAATAAAAATTGTAATAACACCTCAATTGTTACTTACATTATTTGTATAATATTACAGCTCATCTTCATTGGTCAAAGGGACAAGTGCCTTCAGACATGACACACTGCTGTCCCACGGGATCAGCAAACGTCACCAGCACTGTGCTGTTGCTGAGAAAGCAAAAGGTCCTCATGCAAAAGTGCCAACTGTGGTCCAAGCAGTACAAAAAATGGACCCGGCCTTTTTTAATAAAATGAAGAATGTTATGCATACAGCCTATTACATTGCAAAAGAGGAGCAACCCTTCACTCAATTTCCTGAACTTCATGGGCTCATCAACAGGACCGGTGGGACACTCCCAGACAGCTACAATTCAGACAAAGCTTGTGCTCGGTATGTCACACACCGACCAAATAAACACAAATACAATAGCCGAACAATGTTTTCTTGTGTGCAGTACCCAAAGTCTTAACATAATGTTGTTCTTTGTAGCTTCATTTGTAACATATATGATGTGGAGAGGGAAAAGCTAATGGAGAAGTTGAGGAATGCCAAACACTTCTCCATCATGATTGATGGGGCAACTGATGGTGGCAACATTGAAAATGAAGCTGTCTATGTCCGCTTCATGGCAGACGAAGGTCCAGTAAATGCTTTCCTCTCCATTCAGGCTGTTAAGCAAGGAAATGCTTCTGGGATCCTGGATGCCATATATGCAGGTAATGTGGAATGGTTGTATGGTAGATTAACTGTGTTTTCACTTCAAATATCATTATGATATCGGAATGCACAAATTAATTGACAAATGAGACTAATTTGGCTGCAACTCCCTTCATCCAGGGGTTTGTTTTTGCAATGCAATATCTATGCTTTCATGTTTACATTTTAATTTATGGTGCTCAACTGACTTCTCTTTTCTGTGTTTTTCTTCAAAGCATTTGAAGAAGCTGGCATTGATGACTGGAAGGACCAGCTAGTGGGATTTGGCAGTGATGGAGCAGCAGTCAATGTCGGATGCAGGAATGGGGTGGCAGCGCAGCTTCTGAGGGACATCCCATACCTCATCTCCATACACTGCATAGCTCATCGCCTGGAGCTGGGTGTGACTAAAGCAATTAAAGAAAATACCAACATGGTCCAGCTTCAGAATACACTGAAGAACCTATATGACCAGTACCACTACTCCCCCAAGGCTCTCAGGGAGCTTCACCAGATTGCTGAGGCCCTGGAGGAAAAGGTACTGAAGCCGTCCAACCTCCATGGTGCCCGATGGCTACCATATGTGCATCGTGCAACAAAGGTCAGTGCTAAATTAAATACAGCTTTTTAAGCAAATATTATTAATGAGTGATGCCAAATGCATATTATGTAATAATAATTCTCTTTTTTTGTAGATTGTCTGTGATAGTTACTCTGTCCTCCTGGCTCATTTTGAGGACATGGCAAGCATGGAAAGGAGCCCCAAACCATCACCAGCTGTTGTTGGAAGAGCGAAACAAGTCACTGGGTATCTCAAGAACCTGCACCATTTAATCTTTCTACACTTCATGTGTGACACACTTGATCATCTTGCTCTTTTGAGCAAAGAGTTCCAGAAAGACAACAACACGGTTTGTCAAGCGGTTGAAAGCCTGGAGACGTGTTACTGGAACCTGACTGCACTCAAGACAGAAATGGGTCCACAGATGTCCAAAGTCTACGAGGCAGTGAAGACCAATGGAGAATACAGAGGAGTGCAGTTCCAGGTTCGACATGGAGTTCCGAGCTTGGAAGCAGAACGAGCTGCAGTGATTGGTAAGGAGTGTTAGTTACATTATGTAGATTTCCACTGTATTTTAATGTAGTGGCAATAGTGTAATTTAAATGATTATGTTTTGACCCAAACAGATGCCATCATCTTTCACTTAGAGGAAAAGCTGAGGGACCTTCAAAAGGGCAGTCCAGTCAGTAAATTTAAGGCCTTTGATCCCTCTTGCTGGCCCAAATGGGATAGGTCAGACGGCAGTGCTCAATTCAGGGAGAGTGGTCAGGAGGATCTGAGGGCACTGACTAGGCACTTCAGTGTCCTCCTCTGTAGGGAGGGCATAAGCACAGAAGATGTCATGTCCAACTTTCAAGACTACAAGGTCTTTGCCCAGGGGAGAACATCTGTTCCAATGAGGGACACATTCTTAAATATTCTGAAGTCAGGTGTGTGTACTACTGTAAGAATTTGATACAAATTCTGAATGATTACTGTAGAAGTTCCTTCTTAATAGCCTTTTCTATATGTAACACCTCCTGGTGGCAGGGAAGTATCAACAGTTAAAGTATCCTAAAACAGGATAAGCGAGAGAAGGAAAACGTGGTGCCATTCAGTACGGTTGCTGTCATCAGAATAAGAGACCGATAAAATATAACCTTATATTTTCTTATCTTTTCAGATGAGAGATGTGAACGGTTCAGGAGTTTGGTCACACTCCTGAGAATTTACTTGGTCCTGCCAGTCAGCACAGCTGTGTGTGAGAGAGGGTTCTCAACCATGAAACGGATCAAGTCCGACTGGAGGACCAGCCTCAGCTCAGTCCAGCTTCAGAGGCTGATTTTTTTGTCAGTGGAGGGCCCAAAGTTGCAAGACTTTGATGCTGGATTGGTGGTGGAGAGGTGGTGGACCTGCAGCCAAAGGCAGCGCCGCCCAGGATTTAACCCCTGGGAATCAAGGCATCGGTCCGAAGATACAGAGTAGGGTGGGCCATGCCTTCGCCATCCTAGGAAAATAAATATTGCAGGCCTAGGTAACAGGTTTTACTGCCTCGATATCGGTGTAAACGTTAAAGCTACTTGTAAAGCATATTGTTTAATATTACTTGTGCAGCAATGTGTTGATATTCAGGTTGCATTATTATTTGCTTATATATTTCAGAACCACATCTAAACTTCACATGTAATGTAAAATACAACTTCATAGTTAACTTCATGTTCGAGTTGTAAATAAATCTTCCTGCATCTCAAAGATCTCTGGTTCAAGTTCTTACCTGACACCCTACAGCGGGCAAGTGTTTCAGTAGCCAGTTTTCAATAGGTTTTACAAGCCTATTGCCTATATTTTTGTAATATAATAAACACTGTTACTGGTTAGTTCGAATTTTGCATTTTTTTATAAAATGATAAATCTTTACCCGGACAAGTGACTTTTGTGCACGGACAAGTGAAACGTAAATGTACTTGTCCGAAGGACAAGTGCCTCAAAAAGTTAATGTCAAGCCCTGGACTAGTTTTTCCAGCATCATGTTGAGACAGGATGTTCCTAATTTTGGCAATGTAACGAAGGTGAAAAAAGGCTGTTCTTGAGGTTTGTTTTAAGTGGGTGTTAAAGGAACACGCCGACTTATTGGGAATTTAGCTTATTCACCGTAACCCCCAGAGTAAGACAAGTCGATACATACCCTTCTCATCTCCGTGCGTGCTGTAACGCTGTCTGACGGCTCCAGCATTAGCTTAGCCCAGCACAGATCCTGCAGGTAACTGGTTCCAACTAGCCTACTGCTCCGAATTGTGACAAAAGTGACAAAATAACGCCAACATGTTCCTATTTCCATGTTGTGATTTGTAGAGTCACAGCGTGTACAAAAAACAACGTAACATGAGACACAGCCGTCTTCTATCCGTAACAAACCGGGAACTATATTCTCAGACAGGCTTGCTGCGAGCATATTACTCCGCCCAAGCACTATATTTAAGTATATTTCTGTCAGGTCCATTAAGTCAAGAACACACATGACAATAAAAATGATTTAGGACATTTTTATTGAATAATTGCATTTCAGTTAATAAATTCTGAATTAAATTTTTGGCGGTATGGCTCTGTTCAGGGAGTCCTCTGACCTTTCATGAGCACCATGAAATAGCAGAGAGTCAGAGGACAGGACAGCAGCAGCATTAGGGAACGCTCACACAGTTTAGGACTGTGTGAGCTGAGCTATTCCCCCACATGAACAGAGCAGCAACGATGACATAGAAGCAAATGCCACGTTAGACACGACAAGGAGGAGCTGGGGAGGTGGCGGGCGGCAGAGAAGCAAGCAGCAAGCAGGTAGGAGCAAACTGAATCTGCTTTAAATAGGGCGCCCTGTTTGAGTGTGGCCATTAAGCAGCAAGGGGTGTTGACCAGCTGATGCGCTAATCCAAATCAGCTGATGCAGCTCAGCTGGAGCAGATCAGCTGATGACCGTGTTGTTGGCCAATAGCGTTAGCAGCGTCTTGAATACCTGGCTTGCCAGAACTGACTGTGACGCTCAATGTCAGGTCTTGTCGTTCTTTCTAGCAGTCCTACGTTTAAAGGTGAACCGCTAGAAATTGAGGGCAAGAGGTGATGAATTTTATCTCTAATTGTTATAATTTTATCATTAAAGAAGCTCATGAAGTTGTCACTACTCAGAGCTATAGGAATAGATGGCTCAATATAGCTGTGATTCTCTGTCAGCCTGACTACAGTGCTGAAAAGAAACCTTGGGTTGTTCTTATTTTCTTCTATTAGTGATGAGTAATAGTCTGATCTGGCATTTCTGAGGGCCATCCTTTATGTTTTCAGACTGTCTTGCCAATCTAAACGAAATTCTTCCAGTTTGGTGGAACACCAAGGTGCTAGTTTCATTTTTTTGGGGGGATCAATTTTTTTATTATTTGTTAGCACCATTTATCATACAGGCATACAGAATACATTCCACAATACATGCCAGGTAATGTCAGGTGGTGCATAGAACAGATGAACACAAAAACCCTCTCCTACCCCTACCCTCTACAGTCTTGAGAAAAACAAAAGAAACAAACAAACAGAAATCACACCTTGCCTAATCACTCTCCTCTAGTTCTTGTAGCGTTGAGGTATCATTTTCTTGGTTGCAGTTGAGCCAGCTAGCCAAATCAAGGAAAAATATATTTTTAGAAGGTTTTACGGCAGACTCTACCCTGGCACAGGAGTTTAATAAGTTTTATTCTAGGTTTGATGTCCACGATTTTAGTAAAGAAACGGGTGATTTAAAGGACAGTCTAATCAACTCGGGCCTTCCAACTCTTTTTTTTTTCTGAATGAAATGTTGTGAATACTTTTAAATATAGTAAGGCTTGTACAAGCGCTGGCCCCGACAACATTAGTAGCCGCATGTTGACCCTCTGTGCAGATCAATTAGGTTTTATTTTTTATTATATTTTTTATTTATCTTTTTGTCAACATAGAGTCCCTAATTTATGGAAACAATCAATAATTATTCCAATCGCAAAAGGCAAGCACCCAAAAATTCTAAATGACTATAGACCGGTGGCTCTAACTTCTTTAGTTATGAAGTCTTTTGAAAAAATTATAAAGAAAGAATTGCTGGGAAAAATTTAACATCTTCTCGACCCCTTGCAGTTTGCATATAGAGCCAACAGGGGGGTACAGGATGCAACTATAACTTTGCTTAACCTCATATACAAGCACTTAGAGGGAAATAAAAACCATGTTAGACTGCTTTTTGCGCATTTCTCGTCTGCCTTCAACACTATCCAGCCCCATTTATTGGTGCAGAAGCTCATAAAAAATTTTGGGCTAAATTACAACTTGGTGGGCTGGATTTTGGACTTTTTTACAAATAGGACACAGAGAGTGAGAGTAAATGGACATCTGTCTGGAATTTCAGTGACATCAACCGGCTCCCCTCAAGGCTGTGTTCTCTCTCCTCTTCTGTACATTTTGTACACAAATGATTGTCGGAGTGAACTAACCAATAACTATATTTTAAAGTTTGCAGATGACACAGTCATAGTAGGTTTACTGGACAACAATGAAACAACTTACAGCCCGGTACTACCTTATTTTTTAACCTGGTGCAAAGAAGCTTTTTTGGGCCTAAATGTTACAAAGACAAAGGAAATGTGCATTGATTTTAGACGTCACCATCCAACTCTTGAAAAGACGATTATAGATGGAAAAGAGGTTGAATTTGTTGAGTCGTACAAGTATTTGGGAATCATTATTGATAACAAGTTGACCTTTGACCTGAACACAGACATGCTGAATAAGAAAAGTCAGCAACGTCTCTTCTGTCTGAGAAAGTTAGCTAAGTTTCAAGTAGACATATCCCTGATGACATTGTTTTATAAATCTTTTATTGAGTCTGTTTTTACTTTTTCATGTATTTGCTGGTATGCTTCTCTTAGTTTAAAACAGAAGAACACATTAGCAATGGTAAATAAAGTTAGCAGCAAAATTATCAGGATTCAACAGATAAAACTAAATGAACTGTACAATAGACATGTACTGAAAAAGGCGGAATCCATCATGTCTTGTAGTTCTCACCCCCTGCATGCAGAATTTAAGATGTTGCCTTCTGGTTCCCGTCTTAGTCAGCCATACGCCAAAACAAATAGATGTAAATTCTCCTTTGTACCTTCTGCTATCTCTTTGATAAATTCTCAAAAAAAGAGGTAACATCTGCACTGAACTGAAATTTACATTTAAATGTTAGTGGTATTAATATATCAATTTGTTGGATGTGTATTGTAAATTTTAATGATATTGAATATTTTTGTTGTGATGTATTGTTGGGTACTACTTTGCTACTATAGCAAAACTAATTGCCCCTCGGGGACAAATAAAGGTCTTGAACTTGAAATCCTCCTCTATCTCTCAAGCAGGTGTAATTTAGAGTCATCATTAAGTAACAAAACAATCGGGTCAGTAGGGATTAGATATCCTATCACATCAGATAATATTGATGTTGTTTCATGCCAGAACTCATGCACCTCTTCACGCTCCCAGACCATATGTAGGAAAGTTCCAGTTAGTTCAGGTTGACAGAATGTACAATAGGGAGTGGGAATGGCTTTCGAGACGTATCTCTTCTGAGGAGTCCAATATGTCCTATGGCATGTTGAAGTGGATGTACTGGTGATTTGGGTTCTTGGAACAGTGGAAAATGTTGTCCCAAACTGTCTCCCAATTAATTGCGTTCCCCTCAGGGCACAGCTCTCGTTCCAATTTTTTTACCATTGGGAGTTCTCCTATGGATATTTGCATCCGTTTAGTATAAATCCTGTACACTAATCCTCTCACAGGAAAATCAACAAACCATTTAATGACTGTGTGCGCCTCAAGACAAAACTGATCTTAAGAGCAGATAAAAGTAGAAGGATGTTCTGGGGACCTCAAAACTAGCGCTCAGGTCTTCAAAACTCATCATACCTTTCTCATTGAATAGCTGGTCTAAAGTATAAATACCTCTGTCACTCCACTCCTTACAAGCAAAGGGTTTGTTACCCTTGTAAGTGTGCATTGTGCCATAATGGGTTATTCAAATGCCACTTATTGGTGTAGAGTAGTTGCTCCTCCACCTGTTTAAAGTTGGTCAGTGTGTTGGTGATAATAGGGCCATGGGCCAGCATACACTTTTTTGGACACACACCTGCAAAGGCAAGGTCTTGCAGTCTTAGACTTCCAGTGAGGTTTTGCTCTATTTCTCTCCATGGAACTGTAGATGAGGGGTCCATCCACACTCTGAGGGCCTGTAGCTGAAAGGCTCTGTGGTACACTTTAAGGTTAGGGAGGGCCAAGCCTCCCGTGTTTGTGGTACGTTGCAGGGTAGAATATTTTAGGCTAGGTTGTTTATTATTTCAAATATACTGCCGAATTAAGGTATCAAGTTTATTCCAGAAATTTATTGGTGGGGGTAGAGGGATCATTGTACTTAAGAAATTCACACGAGGAACTATGTTCATTTTAACAACAGCGATCCTGGACCGTAGTGATGCCAGCACCACAGACCAATTGGTCAGATCCCTTTGAACACTACTTAATATAGTTTCATAGTTGTCCTGGACAACTCGCTGTAGCGACACCTGTATGGTGATGCCCAAATATGTACTTTTTCTTTGGGTTGGTATTGTAACACTAATGGCTGATGTCACATGCCTGTTGTTCGATAAAAGAAGATTAGATTTATTCCAGTTAATTTTATAGCCGGAGATTGAGCCATATTCGTTGAAGATCTTGAGAATTTTTGGGATAGAGTCCTCAAGATCATAGATGTACAACAAATGTCATCTGCAAATAATGATATTGAGCTACTATCGGATTTAATCTGGACATTACAGATTTTATTTGACCTCATGGCTTGGGCGAACGGTTCAAGAGAGATTGCAAACAGCATGGGGAAAGTGGGCATCCCTGTCGCGAGCCCCGCTCGATGGGAAATGGCTGAGAATGCAAGCCATTGATTGGTTGAGACTATGTGTGGGGTAAGTTCAACATATTGTTTTTTTTTTTTAACCCTTTTTTTTTTTTTTTTTTTTTTTTTTTTTTGTTTTTTTGGCTTCTTCTATTACATGAAATAGTCTGCGTACATTGTCTGCAGCATGATGCTTTGGTATCAAACCTGATTGGTCTGGGTGAACAAGCTTCTCGATTAAGCACTCTAGTCGGAGAGCCAAGACTTTGGAATGAAGTTTAATATCAGTCCCAAAAGTGGAGCAATCCGTAAGATCTTTGACCTTTTCGGGTATAACGGAAGTTAGCGCAGTGTGGGTTTGTTGGTGGAAAGTACCCTTCTCTATGGCTGAAGTTAAAGCTTGTAAAATGGTAGGTCCTAATATGTCAAAATACTGTAGAAGTTCTGATGGAATTCCATCCAACCCTGCCATTTTCCCTTTTTTCGTTACGGGTTGACCCAGTTCTTCTGCCTTCTCTGGGTCAAGAAGAGGCAGGTTTAGTTCTTTTAGGAACTTCTGGCACTGTGTCGGATCTGGATTGTAGGAGGACTCATACAACTTTGAGTAGAAGGATTGAAAAGTGGCGCTTATATCCTTAGGATTTGTTGAGATAATTCGGTCTGTGCGGATGCTATTGAAAGTAGCTCTGGATTTGCTTTGTTTTAATTTCAGAGCAAGTAATTTGCTTGGTTTACAGCCACTAAAATAATTATTTTGCCTCGCTCTGTGCATTATGAACTCAGCTCTCCTTCTTAGCAAATCATTCAGCTCTGTTCGACTTGTGGTTAGAAGAGTATGTGTAGATTTAGAAAAACAAGTCTTAAGAGACTGCTCTAAAGATTTACAGCGTTCTTCCAACTCTGCAATCCTTGCCTCTCTTTTCCTCTTCAAGTTGACCAAGAAGGAAGATGTGAAATCTCTAATAAATCCTTTAGCTGCCTGCCAGACAAATGCGGGCTCAGAAACTGAGTCGGTATTGATTGATAGAATTCTGAATCAAAAGCTGTGTTCTGGAGAAGGGAATTATTAAATTGCCATCTCCTAGATCTTTCTCCTAACATATCAGAAGGGAATGTGGTTATCAGCGCATTGTGAGCAGACAGAATTGCTGGTTCTATTGCTATCGTGTGGAACATTGCCTTAAGCTCACTGGAGCACAAAATCTAATCAATGCGGGAGTGGGTGTGGTGACGTGTGGAAAAAAGGTGTAATCCTTGCTAGTAGGGTTGTGCATACTCAATATATCTGTGAGATAGTGGGATTCCACAACTGCTTTAGAGCAGTCTGATTAGGGCTGGGCGATATGGCTGAAAACTTTATCATGATATAAGTGTTTCATATCGGTCTATATCGATAATTATTTATATTTTTTATGAGCTATTTAAAATAAGGACCAGGAGAAAATTTTATTTATATTTTATTTTATTTTAAATGTAACCTTCCTCTGATTATAATCCCCTCAGTTATAAAAGCAGAAATGTCAACACAACCATGGAAAACACTCAAATAATTAAAATGTAAACATAGGTCTAAAATCACAATGAACACTTAACAAAATTAAAGAATAAGTAAGGCCGGTTACACACTGCACGCGTCGCAGGAGCGTGGCGTTTCTGTTGCGTCTCAGCTGCATGGATTTTTCTGTGTCCTACATACCAGAAGCGTGTCTGACACGGCGCTGCTCCTGCTGCTAGGTACAGGGAGGGCTGATCTCGGGACATAGTGCCGACAGATTCAAACTGATAAATGGGTAAGTGGGCTGTCTGAACAACTTAGTGTAGCTGTAAAGAGCCTATATAGCCTATCTGATGTTGGACCGTCACTCAGAACACACACTACGTTGTTATCGTAGCCTATCCTACCATTTATATATAGCCTACTGATTTGATTAAAGCAACACAACGTCGGCAGTATTTACTGCAAAATATGTTACAGAATATTTCGTTCTGTATGACAGGTGCAATATTTGAAAATCTTTTCTCTGAAATTTTGTATTACATTTATATCTACATTGATGTCAAAACCTAGACTTTCAAACATCAATATGTCATTTATTAATATGTATTTTTGTCTAAATGACATAAACATATGTTCCTATTCTATTTTGCCTGGAAACGCTTCCAACACGCTCGCGTGAAAAATAGGCGTTGGTTCTATTTCTAGCAGGCACGCGTCTCACGCCGGCAGTGTGTAAGCTCTAACCTGTTAACATGGGAGCCGAAATATAAACGGACACGCCACGCAGCTGACACGCTCGCGCGACGCTTCCAGTGTGTAACCAGCCTAAGAAATGCTTAATAAAATGGTGCAAAATGTTAAATATAAGAAACCTGAGAAGAACTATTTTCTGCAGGTTTAGGGCTAGGTTGGTAACCTGGCTTCTCGACAGCGCTCAGCATGTCTGCCTCCGTTATTTCTTTGTAGCGTTTAGTAAGGCGCTGATGCAGAGTACCTCTCCATGGTGGTCTGCTGCTTGTGCGGTGTAGCAGCTGCAGATGTTGTTGGACGTTGCTGGCGAATACGGCTGTGCTCCAAAGTGTGAGCGCGGCTAAGGTGGTAAAACAAGTTTGTGGTATTACCAGTGTTGGTGGGGACGACTGTCTGACGACATTGGTCTGTCTACGGTCAGACTTATAAAATCCCCAAAAACTGCCATACTGACTTTTCCTGTTTTATCAAAAATGTCCTCGCTCACTGCGGCATTCACTTTCCACTTATCACTCCACGCCGCCGGTTCTGTTATTGAAGAACATGAGACAGCGATGTGATTGGCTGTTAGAGTGTCACTCCCTAAGTTGCTAGGTTACCAGAGAGTGAGTGCCTTTGTTCATGCAACCAAACTTGCTTCACAACTTCTGGTTTCTTCTGATGAAGAAAAACAAGTTATCGAATGTTTTATCGACCGCATTTTCTATTGATATTGATTACGTGTCTATCACGAGACATATCATTATCGTTTTATCGCTCAGCCCTATGTCTGATATATATTTTTGGACTTTTGTGTGATTGACCCCTGATCTATCCTGATTTAAATCTAGTACCGCAATCATGTCTCCCCCTATAATTAGTGAATATTCATTGAGAGAAAGCAATTCATTGGTTAGGCGCAGGAAAAAGCTTTCATCATATGTAGACGGTGCATATACTGAAACAAAGGCTATTTTCCTACTCCTTATCGTAGTAGTAATAATAATAATAATAATAATAATAATAATAATGCATTTTATTTATAGGCGCCTTTCTAAACACTCAAGGTCACCTTACAAAATCAGCAATAAAACACTCAATACATTAAACAAGCAATCAGAGAAACAAGCAATAAAAATAACATGATAATACTATTAATAAAAGAATTAAAGAGAGTAAGCCTGTCTAAAAAGATGAGTTTTTAGGTGAGATTTGAAAGTGGTTATGGACGTGGAGTGTTGAATGTAGTGGGGCAGAGAGTTCCAGAGGTGAGGGGCAGAATGACTGAAAGCTCTAAACCCCATGGTAACCAAACGAGCAGGTGGGAGGATGAGCTGGATGGAGGAAGATGACCTGAGAGAACGGGTAGGTGTCTTAATATGGAGAAGCTCGGTGAGATACTGAGGGGCAAGATTGTTGATAGCTTTAAATGTAAGGAGGAGGATCTTGTAAATGATGCGGTATTTCATGGGGAGCCAATGAAGTTGCTGCAGGTGTTGTGCCCCTGTAAAAGGGGAAAATAGAATGAACTACACGGACACAATGTTGCTTCACTCAAGTCCAATGTTGTAATGCATTTTTTCAGTAACATCACAGTAGCAGAGTTACAAGATGTAATAAACCATGTATTTTCTCTGTTCACAACACAATAATGTCCCTTTAAGTAACTCAGTTTTGAGTAAGTAACAGTGAAACTATTTTCAATAACAAAACAAAATATATCTTAGCTGCACCTAACAAAATGGTTCTGCTATGCATTTATTATTAACCCAGAATAATTGATAATTTTACTTCAGTTGCACTAACCCTATCATTTACAATCTTACTTCAGTTGCACTAAAACAAAATATTCGCTTCTGCACATTTAACACCGTATAATCAACACTATTATTATTAAACTGCAGCAATAGCATTCTGATACAAACAATATAGAAACTAGTGGACACAGGCACACGGCGATATTACATTAATGTTAGTGTAGCACGCTTCACCTAACTTCATGTGACGCGAGTTCGCATGCAGGCCACAGTAGAGCAACCGTTTACATTCAATCTTCAAAATTCACATGCTTGAGTTATCACAGTAACTAATATTTTACTCCCTTACAGAATTAAAACACATATTCATCGATCAAACATCCCACAACCTTCATTCTTACCTGTAAAGGGGAAAATAGAATGAACTACACGGACACAATGTTGCTTCACTCAAGTCCAATGTTGTAATGGACGGGCGAGCCACACATTCCCCTACAGTTCGGACAAGGCATTAGTAATCGAACACAGATTAACAACTCAGCTAGTGCTTAAAACCGGAAACAAATAAAAACTTAAGGAAACAAAGAAATACTGCAAAATGTCCTTTCAAATGCATTTTTTCCCATAATCTCATAGGTATCTTAGACAGCATTTTAAACACAAATCACCTTTTTATCCTATTTATCTTTTAAGCCTCTTTTACCTGACAAGGTCAGAGCAATGGATTACTGATCTACAGATCATAGTGCATTTCAACTCAAAGAAATGAATGACCATCTTTTTACCCAAGCAGTGCAATGAATTACAGCATTTTAACTTAGCAGTTTTAGCTTATGACTGACCATCTTTTCAACCAAGCAGTGCAATTAATTACAGTATCTTAACTTAGCAGCTTTTAGCTTATACTTTTATGCACATTTTTAAGTATCTTTTAACCTCTGGATGTATTTCCATTCAATGTGTTCAAAATATCACTGTTACACACTCCCCCTCAACACAGATGTCGTCCCCGACATCCCGACTAACAGGTAGGTAACATCCAAAGCAGTCAAACAGTGTAAACGATGTCATCACAGCCTCTTCGCCACAATCTGTATACAAACACACAGTTTCTTTAAAAGTCCAAGATGTTGTGTAGCATGTATGTTAGGACTCTGTCCATCAATGACTGTATCATGAATGTAAGGGAGTATATCCACACTCAACATGTCCAACAGTCCATTCATGTGTGTATATGTGTGTGAGCACTCAGTCCAACAGTCCATTTGTGAATGTATGAAATATGTGCGTTCATGCAAATGAGTTCCTCAGTCAGTACCCTGGTACAACCACAGGCTGGTAGTCAACACGCTGTACCGGAGTCATCCATGGCTCCATAGGGTGCTGGTGGGCACCAGTGTGCATGGTGTTATTCGAGAATCCAGTATTGTAACAACCAGGATTGCCCAGCTCGTTATATGTGAAGACTCTTGGAGGTCGTCTCTCTCTTATGGGTCGCTGGCATCGTCCACTTTCACTGTTGTTTTCACTCGGAACAGGGGACTCTGCTACTGGTGTCCTCTCCAGAAGAGTTTCCTCCTGAACGATCGTCTGCTGTTGTTCCGCTGTGTCCCCCTCTGTCAATGTCTCTCCACTGTCCTGCTCCAGCTGGGGAATGTTCTGTTGCTGAGGCTCAGCATCCTGTGAGAGTTGTGTGACTTCCCTGTCAGCATCCTCTCTATCGGTGTTCACATGCGGCTTTATCTCGGGGAGAGGCTGAGCTCTGAGCGGATAGTATCCATAGCCATCATCACTATCATCCTCATCTGTTTCTGGGTTCGGTTGCCCCCTGCCCTTGTGAGTCCAAGCTGTGATTTGTCTCTTTGCTTGAGATGGCTTCATTTGAATTTCTAGAGGCAGGTGGTCACATGGCAACAGGAGGTTACGATGCAGGATCCTACGTCCTCTTGCCTTGCCTTGCTCTGGTATTACTTCATATATGGGCATGTCTTTTCCCACCTGACGGATAACTTTGTGGATGGACTCTTCCCAGTGGTTTCTGAGCTTCCCCGTTCCACCTCTGGGTGTCATATTCCTGACAAGAACACGGTCACCCTCGTGCAATACTGAACTCCGCACCTTGCAGTCATGATTTCTCTTGCTCCTCTCAGCACATTTTCTTGCATTCGCTGTTGTGATCTCATATGCCTCTTGCATCTGTTCTTTCCACTTTCTCATATACTCCTTATGATCAGTAGTTCCAGTCTCCGGGGTCAAACCAAACAGCAAGTCCACAGGTAACCTAGGTGATCTTCCAAAGAGGAGATAGAAGGGTGAAAAACCTGTGACTTCACATCGAAAGTGCTGTTGTATGCATAGATGAGTTTGGGCAGCGGCTCACGTCAATCTGACTTCTGCCTCTCAGTAAGTGTTCTCAGCATTTGCAGTATTGTTCTGTTTAGCCGCTCCACCTGCCCGTTGCCTTGGGGATGGTAAGGTGTTGTTCTCGACCCCATCACCCCACAGTTTTTCTTCAGCTGCGCAAAACAACTGGTTTTCAAATCCCTCCCCTGGTCATGATGAATTCTCAGGGGGAACCCAAACTTCAATGCGTAATCATTAAATATCTTATCAGCAACAGTTTTGGCAGATTTAGATGTGGTGGGATAGGCTTGTGCAAAACGTGTGTAATGATCTACAATCACCAATATGTACTCATATCCACCTTTACACTTATCTAGATGCAAGAAGTCTATGGATACCAGCTCAAATGGCTGCGTGGTGACAACTGGTGTGAGTGGAGCTGTTGTTTCTCGACATGGCTTTTTCTGTTTAAGACAGGTACAGCTTTGGGTGACATAGTGGATTATCTCTCTTTGCATGTGTGGCCAGAAAAAGCGATCCCGAACAAGGGATGTTGTGCGGTCCACACCTTGATGTCCCATTTCGTTGTGTAGCTGTTTCAAAACTGTTGATTTGTATATTTCGGGAAGAACAAGTTGTGTCCTGGTTATAGTCTTCCGGTGAAGTATTCCATCCCCGTCAAAGCAGAGCTTCTCCCCGCAGTCGCGAGGAGACACCTGCTCCGTGGACCAAAGGATCTAAACTGCTGTCCCACAGGCCTCTCGTTTGACTGTTTACAGGCCATAACAGGGCCAATATCTTTATCATCTCTCTGGGCTCGACGAATGGCTGCCCTCGAAAGGGGTATAGGCACGCTCTCATCCGTTTCTGCACACCCAGTATCCAGCATGGACCACACCGTGTGTGAGACATTCATCTCCACAGCTTGTACTGTAGTTTGCACAGAAGGGGAGGACATTTCCTCTGAGCATTCTTCCATCATTGTTTCTATGTCACAGGGTATTCTCGAGAGGCCATCAGCATCACAATTCTCTCTGCCTGGGCGATATTTGATTGTAAGATCGAAGTCGGCCAACTCAGCAACCCACCTATGTCCTGTTGCATTAAGCTTGGCTGTTGATAACACATAGGTAAGTGGGTTGTTGTCCGTATATACAGTGCAAGATGAGCTGATAAGGTAATCTCTGAATCGCTCGGTAACAGACCACTTCAAGGCCAGAAATTCAAGTTTTCCTGAATGAAGATGGTAGTTTTTTTCTGTCTTGGTCAGGGTACGATGCATAAGCGCATTACACGAAGCTTACCCTCCTGCTCTTGATACAGCACTGCACCTAGACCTTGCTGTGAAGCGTCTGTGTGTAAAATGAATGATTTAATGAAGTCTGGGAATCCAAGTATAGGAGGCTCAACCAGACAGTCAACCAATCGCTCCAGTATGTGTTGATGTTTGTCAGTCCATGTGATCGAATTATATGAAGGGGTCCCCTTTGTACTTCCCTTTCACTTTCCTTGCCCTTGAAGCTACGATCCTTCTGTTTAACTGCTCCAGGGTCCAACTCCATGAGGGCATAAAGAGGGCCGGCGATACGGGAGAAGTCCCTGATGTACTGTCGGTAGTAGCTCAGTAGTCCCATGACTGTCCTCAGTTCTCCTACAGTCTGTGGCCTTTTCTCCTTTAAAGCCCTCACAGCTGCAGTATCAGCCGGGATCCATTTTACTGCCCTCAGCCGACACAATGCGCCCCTAAGTAGCGGACCTCGCGTGAACACTCCACACTTACTTGGTTTTAACTTTATCCCGCTGTCGTAGTCGCTGTAGCACTATCCTCACATGCTCCACATGATCATCAAATGTTCTACTGAAGACCAGGGTGTCATCTAAGTATGGAATACAGATTTCATCCCTTAGCTCCCCCAAGCATTCTTCCATGCAGCGCTGAAAGGCAGCTGGAGCGTTCATCAGGCCGAAAGGAATTCTTATCCACTCATAGAGACCCCATGGTGTCACAAAAGCTGTTATGGGTCTGCTCTCCTTCGCCATGAATCCCTGATGGTACGCCTTTCCTTGATCCAACAGAGAGAACCACGAGTTTCCTCCTAGGCCATCCATTATCTCTTGCACTCTGGGGATAGGCGCGGCGGTCGGGGAATAGTCTTTTTGTTCACTGCCGGAAGTCGATACACAGTCGCAGACTCCCATCTTTTTTCGGACACACACGACTGGTGATGCATATGACGAGTTAGACTTCTCCACCCAACCCTGGGCGATGAGGTCATTCAAGTAGTCCTTCATTTCCTGATAAAGAGGCCTAGGCACTGAGAGATATGATTTCGCTACAGGCTTTGTGTCTTTCAGGGAGATGCTAAGTTGTAGTTTTTCTATGCAGCCAATATCATCATCTGTTCTTGAAAATGAGGCACACTCCTCTCTTAACATCTTGTGAACTATCTCCCGTTCTGGCTCACTGAGATGAGTCAGGTCCACTTGTGGATCCCAAAACTCACCAGTAGTTTGATCCTTTTCAGCCCTGATGTGATTTGTTGTAGCAGGAGGTGTAGGGCAGAACCCCTCGAGGGTAGCGGTAGGGTAAATTGCCTGGACCTGCTGGACAGTCCCGATTACAGTCCTCCCTGCTAACACTATCTCATGATCCGTAGGATTCTGTACACTTACAATAATAGAGGGTTTTTTTCTGCCCTTACTCACTTTCACGAGCATGTCACATAGTTCGAGTCCCTCAGCCCAGCGGGGGTTCACATCAGGCTCAAAGAAAAATGTTTTATCTTCATGTGGGGAGTCCATTTGTACATAGCACTCAACTCTGACTGACGCGGCGTTTAGGTATGTTAATCCTCTCTTTTTTGTCTTGACGACATACTCATCCACTTGCTGGTTAGTGACTTGTCCTACAACAGCAGTTACTTGTTTTACAAAAGCCTTTGCTTGGCCTGGGAAAGCTGCCCTTACTGTTCTACTCAGCTGTTCTTGATCAGTAATGTTGGACTGTCTCAGTTCGCTGTCTATAATAATCTTAATTACATTAGACCCAATAATTGGTTGAGTAAGCAGACCACCCTTCATTACTAGTATGGGGACAATAATTTCTGTATTGGATGCAGCCCCTGAAACCAATCTGAAAGTTGCCTCAACCCAACCCGTGTATGGCATACTCTCCCCATTTGCGGCTTTTATGTCAAAATCTGGGGTAATATCTAAAATTTCTAAAATGTCTCTTAATCTTAGGTCTGGCAGGTGTGCTTCTTTCCATATCTCATCAATTATGGTCACTTGGGAGCCTGAGTCCCACAACGCCTGAACCCTTTGATCTTGGATGAAACAATCAACAATGTGCTTCTCCCCTACCAATGGTGCTCTCTTAGCTTTTGTTTTTCTTGTTGGGGTAGTGTTCGTTGTCAGACATGAGGGAGGTCCACATACTCTTTTGTGTTCATCCCAATTATCAACTTGACATGGCCTAGAACAGTAAAGCACTTTCTTACAAGATGCACATTGCTTTAGGATTGCTCCCTCACCCTTTTGTCCACAATGTGCACATTCCTGGGACCTTCCGTCATTATCAGTCACTCCCCGTCCCGTGCGAGTGACCTTCCCCCATTTAAAGGCTCACCTCCAAGCTGTCTCTGTTCCCTTGCTCGACAGCCGGCCAGGAAGTGCTCGCTGCTGCCACACCTGTAACAGTGTGTGCAATAATCTCCAGCTCCACTCTGTTGACAGCCAAAACATCTTCTCCTTCGTCCACGATTTGCTGGGGCAAAGCTGCGCTGGGGGGCAAACCTTTGCTGATACTGGGCAGTTCCTCCTTGGTGTCTGTGGTCCGGAGTGAACCAGTACCCCTGTGGCAGATCTTGCACCCGCTGACCCGAGAATTGCAGTCCTGATGCACCATCGGCCCCCCCTGCTGGCAGTGGCTGTCTAGGGGTGTGCTGGGGCTGTTGCATGGACTCCCTAATTTGAGACACTTCAGCTTTGAGATCTTTCAACAGAGCCATCTCAAATTTAATTTCCTCAAGCTGGGAAAGAACAACTGGGGAAACTTTAGAATGTTGTTGGGTTGGAGGTTTTTCATTCCTTTCAGCAGGAGCATCGCTCGACTGGACTGAGTGGGCGGTAACAGGCTTCTGTTGTCCTGACATTCTTTTCTTGTTCTGTCTCTCGGTCTCATAGGCACATGCTGTATTCATTCTCTCAAGCAACAGTTCATCAGAGATGTCCACTTGTTCCAAATAAGGCTGAAGATCCCGCCTGATGTTGTCATTCTGGAGGCCAGTTAACACAGTGTGAAGAAACATTTTTTGCACTAATCCAGGGTCATATTGGAGACCTGACTCATCTTCCTGCGAAGCGAACAAGATCTTTTGTCTCAGGTCAAAGGTGCGAATAAGGAAACTCTGTGGGGTTTCTTTGATGCCCTGCACCTCTGAGGTCAGCTGCTTATAAAGTTCAGTCGCACTTTTTTCTTGATAATGACAACGTAGTATACGCCTCAATGTGGGTAAGGGTAAGCTGGCTTTGCCCTCTAAATAACTTCGAAGTTGCATGCCAGGGGATATCGCTCTGATCACTGCATCTACAATCTCAAGTTCAGGGAACCCCTTGCTTAAGCCATGTTCAATTTGTCGTGCTAGGCTTGAAAAAGTCAGCTTGTCTTTCTGACCGGGCTCACCAATTTGGCCTGCGATCTTAAAGTCTTTGTGCCATGGGTGAGGGGCAGGACTGTTAACTGATCTCGGTGGTGGCTGACTAGTGGGGGCCATGCTTTTCATTTCTCTTTTCTCCTGCTTTTCATTCACATTCCGTTTCTGTGTGCTTGCCAACCGAAGCTGCAAGGCCTCAATTTCCTTCAATAGTCTGTCCTCCTCCTCGTTCTGTTTTTTCTGTTGCTCGTCTACTTGTTTTAGTGTGCCCGCTTTACAAGCTACCTGGAGCTCAGAAAGTTTGTCTTGAAGATGGAGTAGTTCAGCCATGCCTTTATCCTCAAGCTTTTCTAGCTCTGTTCTCTGGATGTGGCTCGAAATTAGTGTGATGAGAGCAGTTCGGCCCTTGTCAGAAACATGCTCAAACTCTGCTCCGGCAATGATTAGATAGTCACATATCTCCACTAAACTTTCTCGGGGCAGCAGACACAACTCTCTTATTACTTCAAGCTGTAACTTCTCTAACTCTGTCGACTCCATCTTTCCAGCAGAGCGTGGTTGCTAGCAGTGACGTGGTATCTTTCACTCTTTGGGTAGTAATAGTAGCTCTCCTGGTATGTAGAAATACCTCAGATCACATACAAGCTGCCCCTAAGACGATCGGAATCCCACTGCCGCTGATCCACCTCCTGCTCCGAATTATCTGGGTTGTTTAACAGAGATGTGCGACGGCTGGGGACATCTCTTGTAGATGCTGGTCCAAGCTGCACACAATCCCAGCGGTGCCTCCAAATGTTGTGCCCCTGTAAAAGGGGAAAATAGAATGAACTACACGGACACAATGTTGCTTCACTCAAGTCCAATGTTGTAATGCATTTTTTCAGTAACATCACAGTAGCAGAGTTACAAGATGTAATAAACCATGTATTTTCTCTGTTCACAACACAATAATGTCCCTTTAAGTAACTCAGTTTTGAGTAAGTAACAGTGAAACTATTTTCAATAACAAAACAAAATATATCTTAGCTGCACCTAACAAAATGGTTCTGCTATGCATTTATTATTAACCCAGAATAATTGATAATTTTACTTCAGTTGCACTAACCCTATCATTTACAATCTTACTTCAGTTGCACTAAAACAAAATATTCGCTTCTGCACATTTAACACCGTATAATCAACACTATTATTATTAAACTGCAGCAATAGCATTCTGATACAAACAATATAGAAACTAGTGGACACAGGCAACCACGCGATATTACATTAATGTTAGTAGCACGCTTCACCTAACTTCATGTGACGCAGTTCGCATGCAGGCCACAGTAGAGCAGCACGTTTACATTCAATCTTCAAAATTCACATGCTTGAGTTATCACAGTAACTAATATTTTACTCCCTTACAGAATTAAAACACATATTCATCGATCAAACATCCCACAACCTTCATTCTTACCTGTAAAAGGGGAAAATAGAATGAACTACACGGACACAATGTTGCTTCACTCAAGTCCAATGTTGTAATGGACGAGCGGAAGCCACACATTCCCCTACAGTTCGGACAAGGCATTAGTAATCGAACACAGATTAACAACTCAGCTAGTGCTTAAAACCGGAAACAAATAAAAACTTAAGGAAACAAAGAAATACTGCAAAATGTCCTTTCAAATGCATTTTTTCCCATAATCTCATAGGTATCTTAGACAGCATTTTAAACACAAATCACCTTTTTATCCTATTTATCTTTTAAGCCTCTTTTACCTGACAAGGTCAGAGCAATGGATTACTGATCTACAGATCATAGTGCATTTCAACTCAAAGAAATGAATGACCATCTTTTTACCCAAGCAGTGCAATGAATTACAGCATTTTAACTTAGCAGTTTTAGCTTATGACTGACCATCTTTTCAACCAAGCAGTGCAATTAATTACAGTATCTTAACTTAGCAGCTTTTAGCTTATACTTTTATGCACATTTTTAAGTATCTTTTAACCTCTGGATGTATTTCCATTCAATGTGTTCAAAATATCACTGTTACACAGGACAGGTGTTATGTGACTGATGGAGGGGGTTCTGGTAATGATGCGGGCAGCAGAGTTTTGGACTAGTTGTAGTTTATGGATGGATTTGTCAGGTAAACCATAGAGGAGAGAGTTGCAATAATCTAGTCGGGAGGTGACCAGGGTGTGAACCAGAATTTCAGCACTGTTGGGGGAGAAAGATTGGCGCAGGCGAGAGATGTTACGTAAATGAAAATATGCTGACCGAGTGATGTTATTGATGTGGGACTGGAATGACAGAGTGCTATCTAGGATGACACCCAGACTCTTAACCAGGGGGGAGGGGGACACAGATGAATTGTCGATGGAGATAGAGAAGTCATTTATTTTTGAGAGGATTGATTTGGTGCCAATAAGGAGGAGTTCAGTTTTGTCACTGTTGAGCTTGAGAAAGTTTAGGGAGAACCAGGATCTGATTTCCTGAAGACAATTTGATAGAGAGGTGGGAGGGAGGGATGTGGTAGGTTTAGTGGGTAGGTAGAGCTGGGTGTCATCTGCATAGCAATGGAACTGAATGTTATGTTTACGGAAAATATGGCCAAGAGGGAGAAGGTAGATAATGTTATATGTAGTACATATATAAGATATCCTGCCTGATAGGTCTTTATACTTTTGTCTACGGTGAGTGCGCATTTCCACGACAGCAACACAATGGAGCCCTTGGTTTTGGTGTCGTCACTAGATGAGGCAGCAACCTTGAAGTATTTATTCTGTAGACGATTTAGCTCGTTTGATCGGGCCATTTAGCCCCCTGATGTTAACTGAAGGGATTGAAAGCTCAGCCATCTTCAAAATGTACACGTGTACACTTAGATCTAAGCAAAGTGTGGTAAAAACTAAATAAAATAAATCCCCTAACCCTCTGAGACCGCAGACCCCTCCCCTGTCTGTAAGATACATGGCTCACGCACAACTCCAGCTCAAAACGCCCCCCCATCTAAAGTCACAGGTTAATTGAAACAGGTGTATTGAACTCTTATGTTAAACATGAACAATGTTACAAAAACCTTAGAACTAGGTCTCAACCAGCTATTAAGTTCTGAAATGGGCTATGCTAAAAACATACCAGCCTAGTAGAAGTAATAAACATAGATTATAAACTGAATAGTTCGCATTCATCATGTTCTTCCAGTCTAATTAACTGTTCCTTTAAAGCTTGGTTCCAAAACTTACATACTATATTTCAACCAGCTATTAACTTCTGAAATAGGCTATGGGAAAAACACACCAGCCTAGTAAGCGTAATAGACATAGATTATAAACTGAATAGTCCGCATTCATCATGTTTTCCAGCCTAATTAAATGTTCCTTTAAAGCTTGGCTCCAAAAATTACATACAGTGCTCTCGAGTCAAACTTGTACAGTACTCCATGTAGCGTTAGTCTGTGCTCTTTTGTAAGGGGATCCACACCGGTAACTGATTTTTCAGGTTTTTGCTCTCGTATCAAGCTCCTAGTTTTGCTAAGTCTTTTTCTGTTTTTGCTCTTTTTTTGCCTAATCAGCCGCCTGTCTTCTACCTACAGTTCTACACCTGGATTATCACTCACACCTGCCTGGCTGTCGACTTCACTGCAGTACATTTGGATCAGCACTAAATCATGCCACCTTCCAGCCTCATTCCCTGCCGACCAACTGGACCAATCCGTTTCCACATTCTATTCCAAATAAATACTCACCTTGTACTCCTGCTTACCTAGTCCTGGTCTGCTTCTGGGTTCCTGCACTAGACTAATCATGACAGGAACGGCATTGAATTAAATGCTGTTGGAATATCTTCCTTAAATTTAGCTATAGCACTGTCAGATAGGCATCTGACAGTGTAGAAGCTTTTATTTATTTTCGTATAGTCAGGTAGTAAGAATTCAAAAGTTATTAGAGAAATGGTCTGATAATAAAGGATTCTCCTGAAATACTATTAAATCTTCAATTTCGATACCATATGCCAGCACAAGGTTGAGGGTGTGGTTAAAACAGTGAGTGGCCTTATGCACACTCTGACTGAAACTAATTGAATCTAGTAATGAGTTGAAAGCAATACTAAGGCTATCGTTGTCAACGTTCACATGGATATTAAAATCACCTACAATAAGTACTTGGTCTGATTTAAGGACTACGCATGATAAAAACTCAGAGAATTCAGATATAAATTCAGAATATGGACCTGGAGCTTGGTCAACAACAAATATAATTGGCTGTAGTGTTTTCCATGTTGGATGTAGAAGGTTAAGAACAAGGCTTTCAAACGAGTTGGATTTTATTTTAGGTTTAGGATTAATTAACAGACTTGAATCAAAGATGGCTGCAACTCCCCCTCCTTGGCCAGAGCCTCATGGAATTTGAGTATTAATATGACTGGGAGGAGTGGATTCATTTAGACTAACATATTCTTCATGGCACAGCCATGTTTTGGTAAGATAGAATCGATCAATTTGATCTGATATCAAATTGTTTATTAGTACTGCTTTAGAAGACAGACACCGTGGTTATGGAACTATGAGTTAGCGACTGCGCCAATGGAAGCACAGAGAAGCGCTAACAGAAGCTACAGTATCTTGGTCCGCACCAGCTACGGAGCGCTGGCTAGCTACGGAAGCATATGATTTTGATTATTATAATTATTATTATAAATGTGTCGAGAGAGTTCATGAATCCACAGGTTTATAAAAAACAACACAATAACAAAAAAGGAAAAACTATGGTAAAAACAGAACAAACAAAAAATAAAAAGCAACAAGAAACAAAATGAATAAAAGTAACCAATCAGACAACAATCCAATACATACGAAGAAATGCATGAAACACAATCAGTAAAAGTAAAACAAAAGTAAGGCACAGTGATATTTTATGTATTACATTTTAGTTGTATTTGACACATGGCTGTTGTCACTTTCTCACATATACTTATTATTATTATTATTATTATTATTATTATTATTATTATTATTATTATTATTATTATTATTATTATACAATAATTTAGTACAGAATTTTGCTCAGGTCTTTGACAGAACATTTAAACAAATGCTTTCTAGCAGAACTGTGAAATAAACAATTAAGCCTTCCACCATAAAGAGAACATGTAGCATAAGCTTTTGATATCAAGTACTCTAGAGTGAAAGTGGTTTAGATAGACAAACATTTTTCATTTGTTATTTGATATACAGAGATATGGTAAGAATCATATTTAGACACTATGCATTACTATGAAGCCTCATTCCAACTTTAGCATTTTTCAATCTCTTCATCAAAATATCTTTGATATATTTTGTTTTGAAGCAATATATGATTGGATTAACAGCACAAGGAAGAAGACTGTACAACAATACCAATAAAATGCGGATGTCCAAACTGAAAGAGAATTCTGTATAATGAGCTAGATAAACAAAACATCTTGGCACGTAATAAAGGCAAGAAATTAGTAACTGTGGTGTACAAGTTGATAAGGTTTTGTATCGTCCTTCTGCGTTTCCTATTCTTAAAACAACTACAAAGATGGAAATAAAGGAAAAAAGTATAAATGAAAGTGGAAGCAAGAGACTAAACATTGCAAGGATGAGAGCAACAGTCTGAACATATTTTACATCTCCACCACATGCCAGGTTTGTAACTGAAGTATGGTCACAATAACATTGCACAATATTAGATTTACAATAAGGTAAGGTTAGGGCATGAAATACAATATACATCATCCTAAGAAATGTACCAATCCATGACAATCCGCAAGCCATAGATACAATGTTATTTGTAAGTAGAACAGGATATTTTAATGGAAAACAAACTGCAATAAAACGATCAAGGGCCATAATAAGGAGAAGGAGAGATTGAATTGCTCCCAAGGAATGAACAAAAAACATCTGAGTGAAGCAGGCACCAAAAGATATTATCTTGTCATCCCACCAATATCTGGATATCATTTTTGGTAAGGTCACTGTCCCAAATAACAAATCATTCATTGCCATATGACAGAAGATCAGATATGTTGGTTTATGAAGATGCCTCTCAACTCCAACAAAAACTAAAATAAAAATATTTCCAACAAGAATAGCCATGTAGGTAAAGAAAAGAAGAGTAGATACAGGTCCATAATACATTGGGTCAAGACCTGGGAATCCAAGTATTATGAAGTCTTTGATTGCTGTTTTGTTCGTAATAATCATAATTTATGTTAAAATGTTGTGAAAAATTCTCTCTAAAAAAAGGTTGCGAGTTTGTTGTAGGTATATCATTCAGACAGTACAGTAGTCTTTATGATATAGCTATTTTCTGTCGACTGTGAGGTTGAGGCAAATCCCAATACTGACAATCAAGGTTACAGTGCACTGCATATTATAAAGGCTGTTTAGGAACTGACGTAATGACATATGTGGGGTGGGATAATCTGTGTGCACTATGCAGTACATACTTCATTAATATCTTGCTGATTAAATATATCCTAATTACTAGGGATCAAGTTTATAATCGTTAACGAAAACGAACGAAAACAACATGGTAAACAACATTGCCGTTAACTGAAATAAAAATAAAAACGAGGCAGTACAAAAAAACGATAACTAACTAAAACTGTAATGTCTGTTTAGAAAACTAACTAAAATTAAATTAAATTATTGAGTGAATGTCCTGTGTCTTCCACAGAGCAAATAACATCTTTCAGAGTTGACATTTCCGACCATAGACCTGTTTTATACAGTCTATGCCATAGATATATAGTTTCCGACCGGGAACCCAGAAATTCCGACATTCCATGTCAAATTGAACACAACATAGTCCATGCCCCTCGCCTGACATCATGGCAGTACCGAAAGTCGGAAGAAAGCAGCAGAGTCCCATTTGATTATGACTGTGTCAGATAAAAGCAAGTGCCTTGCATTGGAAGGTGATAAAATATGTGTACAATTTACGAAAGGAAAAATCCCATGAATTTGAAAGTACATTTGAGAAGTGCACACAAGGAGGCTAACCTAGCTTACCATAACAAGGCAAGGCAAGGCAAGGCAATTTTATTTATATAGCACATCTCAGCAACAGTACAATTCAAAGTGCTTTACATAAAACATTAAAAAGCAGTTAGAAATGAATACAAAATTAAAAACAGATAGAATACAAGAATATAATTCACAGTGCAGTACAAAGGAAAAAAGGCAACATCAAAACGATAGGTCTTCAGAGCTTTTTTTTTTCTTCTCTTTTTTCGGACATTTCTCCATGGCGATCTTTTCTTACTAGAGACAGCTTTGACCCTAGTGGGAGCAATGGCATCAGTAACATTTGTAATTTTACAATTTAAATTATCTACAAGCTCAGTGACTGAGGCCCCAGAAACGGTGGGTGTGGAGGAGAAAAGCTGAATGAATGATTCACTGGCGTTTTCAGTGATGTATCACTTTCTTATTATCTTTGTTTGAACACTTTTGTGCAAAGAGATAGAGCCGTTAAAGAAAACGCAGGAATGATCAGAGAGAGCAACATCTGTCACCACAACCTTGGAAATGTTCAGACCTTTAGAGATAATCGAGTCCAGAATGTGTCCCTTATTGTGTGTGGGCTCTGTCACATGCTGAGTCAGTCCATAGTTCTCATAAACACAACACAGTTCCTGAGGGTTGTCAACATGAGTGTTGAAATCACCAGCAATAATTACACAGTCAAAGTTAATACAGATCATAGACAGCAGTTCAGTAAAGTCATCAAAGAAAGCTGCACAGTATCTAGGTGGCCTGTAGATATTTAGAAATATAGCTCAAGGGGAGGACCTTAGCTGAAGAGCCACATGTTCAAAAGAAGCAAAATTTCCATAAGATAATTGTGTACATTGGAATGAGTCTTTGAACAAAATGGCGACTCCACCTCCTTTCTTATTCACTCTATTCTCACTCATAAAACTGAAGTTGGAGGGAGCTGACTCGATAAGAACAGCAGCACTGTTATTCTGGTCATTATTGTTATTTCAGTTAAAAACATAAAATCAAGATTGTTTTTGATAATAAAATCATTGATTAAAAATGATTTTCCTGCTGTTTGTTGGAACAGACTGTGACTGACAGGGAATGGGTGTTACATTTACTATGTTAGCAGTTGAGTGCTTCTTATTGTTTTGCGGATTCACCACTTTGTGTGGTCTATTATTGATTCTAACTGGGATGATATAGCTGGTCTGTGGGCTAACAGAGTTATTTCTAGAGGAAGGAGAGCTTATGGGAGAATATGACTGGGAAGTGTGCTTGTGCATGTGTTAACGGAATGCAAACAGTCAATCATAGCTCTTGAGTCTGCAAGGCGTGCCGTAAATTTCCACAGAGCATTTTGCTGCCTCGTGTATTTGGATGAATACCATCCCTGCTAAAAAGAGTGCTACATTCCCAAAATAGATTAAAATTGTCAATAAAACCTATCTTGTGAATGCTCCATGTAAACTGGAGCCAGGTGTTAAGGTAGAGTAGTCTGCTAAAAAGGCATGCTCCGCGACCTAGAGATGGAAGCGGGCCCGAAATAAAAACCGACTTCCCAGTGCTCTTTAAAGTGTCAATGAGAAGGTTGAAGTTTGTTTGTTCACTCATCATTTCATGTCCACAATGGACTACAATTCGTTTAAAGTGGCCATATTATGCTCATTTTCAGGTTCATAATTGTAATTTGAGATTGTATCAGAATAGGTTTACATCGTTTAATTTTCAAAAACACCACGTTTGTTGTACTGCACATTGCTGCAGCTCCTCTTTTCATCCTGTGTCAGGTCTCTGTTTTAGCTACAGAGTGAGACCTCTCAACTTCTGTTCCATCTTTGTTGTCAGTCGCACATGCGCAGTAGCTAGGTAAGGATTACATGAGGTAGCTAGCTGTTTCTCCAACTTCGGCCTGTACAAGGCAGGATTAGCCGGGAGACTTCTTCTAAACGAGGGCGCACTTCCAACTTTGCGTGGAATACCTGCAGAACAGGGACATGTAAGTAGTTCTATACAATTTATTTTGTAGATTAGGGTGAATTTGTGTATGTTGTAGCAGTGTTTTGTCATTGAGAACGAGCTAGCATGCTAGCGCTAGCATGCTAACAGTTAGCCCCTTAGGCCCCTCGTTTCGGCTAGTGACGTAGAAAGCCGTGCAGATTTTGAACAGCTCACCCGGAGACTGAAGGCAGGACACATTCAGAAACCCGTATCTCACTCAAAACAGCATGAATGTTTTTTTTTCAAAGTTTGTACGCGTGTGGAAGCACCAGAGACACAAAATAACACCCAAAATCCCAGAAAAAGTGATTTTTTTTCATAATATGGGCACTTTAATCGAGATCGGGAGTGAGGGTAACAGGGCCTTGTCTTTGGCGAGGATGTCTAGAACCTTGGCTCCTGGAAAACAATGTGTGACAGCATTGAAAAACTGTAGACCATATTTCTCCTGTACTAGCTTCTCTGCATTGGCTTTCTGTAAAATCCAGGATTGACTTTAAAATCCTTCTCTTGATCTACAAAGCTCTAAATGGTCAAGCAGCATCATACCTAGAAGAGCTCTTAGTACCTTATTGTCCCACTAGAGCACTGCACTCAGAGCTACTAGTGGTTCCTAGAGTCTCTAAAAGTAGAATGGGAGCCAGAGCCTTCCAATCTGGGTTCGGGGGGCAGACACCATCACCACATTTATGAATAAACTGAAAACCCTCCTCTTTGATAAAGCTTATAGTTAGGGAGTGAGGAGTTGCAGCGTACGCCTAGACCGGTGGGGCAGGGTGTATAGCTGCAGACACAGCAACCCTGCTTCTCTCTGCTTCTCTTCATAGTCATCAGATCTACCTATCACATATGCAGTAATATAGTGAGAGTAGAGGGAGGCAGGCCATTACATAGACTTCTGAGTTCTAGACTGCTGGGGAACTTCCTTCCTTCCTATGACACAATGAGCTAGCCTGACAAGCCAGACCCGCATCAAGATGTTGGGTCTGAGAACTCACCATTGACAGGGCTCAATCCGAGGGGCGGGATAAACGGTTGTCTTTCAAATTCCCTCTGCACGTAATAGGATAGCGCTACAACCAGGCAGAGCAACGAAGAAGGTAGCGAAGCTAGTTGATAGATAAAACTTTTGCGTTTCCGGTCTTCAAAACTCCGAACACATCTTCCTTTTTTAAGAATGATTTCAGTGCCGTTCTTTGTTCTTTTCTCAAAGAAAAGCTTAACTTAACTTATCTTCCGTGACACGCGGGAAGAACGGGACGGTTGGGTTTAGGAAAGGGTCGTGGGTGGGCGTACAGTTCTGTGACACGCGGGAGGAAAGAAAAAAGCGACTCTAAAAAGCAACTCTAGCAAGCGTGACAAGCGGGAAGCAAACCCGGGTCTCCTGTGTGAAAGTCCTGGGTTTGACCCATCCATTACCCCAACCAATGTCCTTACACAGTAATTCTCCCTTACATACTACTCGCTAAATCTTATCTAACTGCAGCTCTCCCCGTTGCGTTACACAAACACGCTGAAGGGCGCCTTTTTCGTCACATCAGACGCTGACAGCCACTGGCCAAACGTCCTTATTTTACGAGTTCGGAATGAGAACGGGTTGGAAAATCAGTATAAGCCTTTACCAGTGTGTGATAATTATTTTTACGTTTTTTAAATAAATACTGGAATAATAATAATAGTACAAAGTATAAATAGTTTTTAGTCAAATAACATAAAAAGACAAGATCCCTCTATGCCCATGAAACTTTTCTCCCTCAAAAAACAGTAAACTAAATGTTACTTCTAGGCTACACACACACACACACACACACAGCAATATAAACAACAGCCTCATGCTCTCTTCACATCGTTCTTGTAAAATAATAATAATAATCAGTAAATATTACAAACACACCGCTTCGCTGAGAACAGCACTTACCAGCAGCTGCGGAATTGAAGATCTTCTCCTTCTGGTAGTAGTGCACGTGCGCGATATTGAAAAACGCACGTGCGGCAAATCGTCCCGGTCTGGATGAGGTCGTCAGGTGAAAGGTCATCATGTGGTTCATTTTATTTATGAATAAATTATTATTCATTCATTTGTTAGATTTGGGCAGGCCTTCACAAAAGGGCCTTTAATTACATTTTTTTTTTTGCCTTGACAAAAGGGCACTTTGGGCATCAAGTGGCAAAGGGGCAGGTGCTCAAGCAGGTTTCTTCCTAAAAGGGAGTTTTTCCTCGCCACTGTTGCAATAGCTACTGCTAATGCTTGTTCTTGAGGGAATTACTGTAATTGTTGGGGCTTTGTAAATTATAGAGTGTGGTCTAGACCTACTCTATCTGTAAAGTGTCTCGAGATAACTCTTGTTATGATTTGATACTATAAATAAAATCAGACCAGCGTCAGGAAGACAGCAGTCAGCAATGGCCTCAGATGGACATGGACAAGTAAAAGACGATTTCTCACCCACATCCCGCAGAAGCCGGTAAGGAGAATGCAAAGCACCCCTCCCCCGAAACAGAAGCTTACCCTGGTACAGGGCATGGATGTATGGGTACAGGCCCAGGCAGCATGACGGAGACAACCGCAGGACAGAGAACACTACAGGAGGGCTTTCACCGGCGACCTGATAGCTGCTGGTTAGTATACACAGGAACACCAAAAGCAGGAGGAAGCGTGGATTAATATGTGTATTGAGGATGTCTACACAACTGTGTGAGTCGATTGACTTCAAAAAGTTCGCCACTTTACTTGAACCAAAATTCAAAACACCTGTTGATGTATGTCTTCTTTAGTCGATTGGCTATTTAGGTTTTTTCCTGGCAAACGTCACTTACACATATTAATCTTACTGCGGTGTCTTGTGTAGACTGTTTACATATTTGTGCCCATCATCATATGTACATTTTATGTTCTGTTGTTATTGTTGAATACATGGTGAATACATATTTCTAAAACTGTATGACGTTTTTGTTGAGTTATTAATGCACAATACTTTTTCTGACCTTTTTGAATCTTGCCCCTGACAAAAACCCATATTACAAAAAAAGACTAAAACTAACACTAAAACTAATTAAAACTAAACTGAATTTGAAAACAAAAAGTACACCGGGCTGACACTGTTCTTCATGGCATGTGTCAGCAGTCAGTCACTGATGGCTCAGATTACAAAATAAAGAACGAGAGTGTAAATAGCAAGGGGCTAAGAGAAGAGACAGACTGGAGAAAACAACAGAAAGTGTCCAAAGTTTGGAGTCAGTTCAGACGTAATTAAAACGAAAACTCTATACAGTGTGTCTACTGCAAAATCAAACTAGCTTACAACAATAATAGCACAACGTCAATGCTTCAGCATCTCAACAGAAAACATTGGGTCTAACTTAATCATCCATCCATCCATCTTGGTCTGCTTATCCGGTGTCGGGTCGCGGGGGGGAGCAGCTCCAGCAGGGGACCCCAAACTTCCCTTTCCCGAGCCACATTAACCAGCTCCGACTGGGGGATCCCGAGGCATTCCCAGGCCAGGTTGGAGATATAATCCCTCCACCTAGTCCTGGGTCTTCCCCGAGGCCTCCTCCCAGCTGGACGTGCCTGGAACACCTCCCTAGGGAGGCGCCCAGGGGGCATCCTTACCAGATGCCCGAACCACCTCAACTGGCTCCTTCGACGCGAAGGAGCAGCCGCTCACTCGAGTTCCTCACGGATGACTGAGCTTCTCACCCTATCTCTAAGGGAGAGCGAGCCAGCCCCCCGTCCTGAAACCCATTTTCGGCTGCTTGTACTCGTTCTTTCGGTCATGACCCAGCCTTCATGACCATAGGTGAGGGTAGGAACGAAAACTGACCGGTAGATCGAGAGCTTTGCCTTCTGGCTCAGCTCTCTTTTCGTCACAACGGTGCGATAAATTGAATGTAATACCGCACCCGCTGTGCCGATTCTCCGACCAATCTCCCGCTCCATTGTCCCCTCACTCGCGAACAAAACCCCAATGTACTTGAACTCCTTCACTTGGGGTAAGGACTCATTCCCTACCTGGAGTAGGCATTCCATCAGTTTCCTGCTGAGAACCATGGCCTCAGATTTAGAGGTGCTGATCCTCATCCCAGCCGCTTCACACTCGGCTGCGAACTGATCCAGTGAGGGCTGAAGGTCACAGGCCGATGATGCCATCAGGACCACATCATCTGCAAAGAGCAGCGATGAGATCCCCAGCCCACCGAACTGCAACCCCTCCCCACCCCGACTACACCTTGATATCCTGTCCATAAATATTACAAACAGGATTGGTGACAAAGCGCAGCCCTGGCGGAGGCCAACCCTCACCTGAAACGAGTCCAACTTACTGCCGAGAATCCAGACACAGCTCTCACTTTGGTCGTACAGAGATTGGATGACCCTGAGAAGAGACCCCCTCACCCCATACTCCCGCAGCACCTCCCACAGTATCTCCCGGGGAACCCGATCATACGCCTTCAGCGTAGACCGGATGGGCATACTCCCAGGCTCCCTCAAGGATCCTTGCGAGAGTGAAGATCTGGTCCATTGTTCCACAACCAGGACGGAATCCACATTGTTCCTCTTCAATCTGAGGTTCGACTATCGGCCGAACCCTCCTTTCCAGCACCTTGGAGTAGACTTTACCAGGGAGGCTGAGAAGTGTGATACCCCTGTAATTGGCACACACCCTCTGGTCCCCCTTTTTGAAAAGGGGAACCACCACCCCAGTCTACCCGTTTGGGCTTACCAGGTCTGTCCAGAGTCTTCTCCCACCCCCTGACCCAACTCACCACCAGATGGTGATCGGTTGACAGCTCTGCCCCTCTCTTCACCCAAGTGTGATCTAAAGAGCCGACTTGTTGACTATCCCTTCGGAAAAACAGCTGATTTTTGCCCACCATTTTCTCCCAGTCTCTCTCTTCATGGAGAAACAGCTGATCAACGATCTACTAGCATAAGTATCACAGAGCTGTGTAGCATTTTAATCAAATCTATAAATGAAAATAGGTTGAGTATAACTAATATTACATATGGCCTATATACAGATCAGTCTAGGTTGAAACTTGTAGTTCTGAAAGTTAAGTTGCACAACTTAAGGTCATGTTTATGTATGTTTAATGTATGCCTTAGTTTGAGGTTGTTATTGCATTTCAGAAAATGTTTTCTTTAAAAACAATGTAAAAATTCCTTCGCCAATTACGACGTTTCACACAAATCTGATGACATTTTATGTCCAAAAGGTCCAAGGTCATGTTCTGCAAAAACACTATTCTGGCTGTTATTCAATGCCAGCAACTCAGAACAGAAGGCATTTGGTAGGGTCCTGAATTGGTGACACTACTGTTAAAACTGTGGTGATTGTATAGATCACTGCTGAAGATGTGTGTGGAGCATCAACGTTTCACCCCAAAACTACACTTAATACCTTTAATTAAAGTCTTCAGTACGGTTATGTCCCTATTAAAGGAGAATTCTGGCCAATTTTATGTTAATCTTGATCGCTATAAATATGCGAGTACAGTCGATAGAAAAACGAGCCAAATCGGTGTTGTCAACACGAAGTAGCTGTAGCTACGTCTACGAGCTTCCACTGAGCTAAAACGGCAGTTGTCGGGGCAAGAGTGCCTTTGTGCCTCTTAACAGACACAAAATGCAATTAAAGTTGGTGAGTAGGAGGCTTGGCAGTGGCGATTTGTGTGGTAGTTCCCTTAGCCGGACCAAACGGGATTGCTTCTCGGAGCGATCTGCACACAGTTTACCTTTTCCTGCTACAACGGGACTTCAGCGCGAGACTACAGCAAGCCTTCTCTAATGCTATCACTGTGGAAGCCACAGACATCATTTTTCCAATGTACATGTAGTTACATAGTCACTGATATGGTCATAACCACTACAGTGCTCAATGACCTAATTTTGAGGGGGAATAAACTTCAAGTTTTCGTCGTGAAGGCATGACCTGTCCTCTGGACGACATAGCCAGAACAGCGGGCGCTCGGTGGATTGTTATGGGGAGCAGGAGGCGACGAAGGTGGGTAGGAATCAGAAGCAAGGATGCCGGTCGGGCCTGCTAGTCCGGCTTAGGGAACTACCACACAGATTGCCACTGCCAAGGCTCCTACTCACCAACACCAGATCGATCACACACAAA
The DNA here is from genome assembly GCF_010015445.1 of Perca fluviatilis. Classification (NCBI taxonomy): domain Eukaryota; kingdom Metazoa; phylum Chordata; class Actinopteri; order Perciformes; family Percidae; genus Perca; species Perca fluviatilis. The sequence goes on along the minus strand of NC_053113.1, from coordinate 38,852,003 downwards.
ATGGATGAGCTATAAATACACGGAACTGCTGCGTGATGATTATCACAGAAGCCTGGCTGAACACACGGCAGCTAGCATCTAGCAGCTAGCAGGACGAGCTAGCTACTGGCAGGATCAAGACTGGGTAGGTGAATTTAAACAATGTCTGTGTTGAAAACGTATATTGTTGTCACGTAAGGGCCCTGTTCATGTTGCACAGACATTTTAATTGCATTTTGTGTTTGTTAAGAGGCACAAAGGCACTCTTGCCCCGACAACTGCCGTAGCTGAAGCTCAGGGCCGGTTCTAGCCCTTTGGTTGCCCTAGGCGAGATTGAGTTTTGCGCCCCCCCCCAGTCTCACATTGCCAGATGTCCACAGCGCTGTGTCAGCGATAGAGTAGCAATGTATGTTCATTTTAGTTTCTAGCTTCCATGTAAGTTAGATGGCACCAACATTTGGTCAAATCATAACTGGTCTGGCAACCCAAAGGCCAGTGTTTTGTTTCCAGATTTGTGTGCATTGTGACTTATAATGGGGGGGTCTGGGGGTCCACCCCCTGAAAATTTTGAGCATTAAATACTTCATTTCCTGCATTCTGGTGAATTTTTATGCACTTTTTTTTTTTTTTTTTTTACCTTTTTCTGAATCAATTTATGCTGGAAATATCTTTATCTAAAGGGAAACAGAGATTACAATCCAAATATAAAAACATAATGGAATATTTTGCAGTAAGGCTCTCAGGCATTCTGTATTGCTTTCATCCATTTATTCTCCTTTGGATCGATGTTTCTAATTATATCTGAGTCAGCACACATGTAGCCTAGGCATCATTTACTCTTCCCACTTTTGCTTCTTTTGTTGAGGAAGTAACCACCTTAAATGTGCATATTAAAATTATTCACCTGAATGATACATGAATTAATTTTAATGAATTAATAAACCCCTCCACTGTAATATTTCAGATGTGTTTGAGCAAGATTTCTGCTCATGTTCAAAACTTTGTGCACATTCAAAATACAGTATCTCATCTGTGTTCTCTGAGGTATGGAGGAGTTGTGATATTGTGAGAAAAATAAAGTGATAATACAATAGACTATTACAAGAATAAAGTCACTATATTTCAGAAAATAATCCACCTGCACCATAGTGTGCTGTGCATTACGTGACTGCTCTGCTGATCACGTAATGCTGATCTCAGACCTCCTGACAGACACAGAGCCCCGTTTGGGTCTCTGGTCTCTGAATGAGACAGTTTAGGGAAGTGGCTGTACGCTGCTCTACATCGGAGGTGGAAACACAATACTACGCAGAACTAGGGACACATCTGCCGCAGCATGCCCAGAGCAGAGCGCGTCCATTATAAACCTGAAGCTGCACAGACCACGGAAGGTGCGCTTGCAGCAGCTCCGTGTCTGTGCCGCTGCTCGTCTCTATTTTTACAGCGAGAGTGGACACTAAGCGACGCACAGGTCTGTTTCAGAGGTCCGTGTGTTTGAGTTTGACCCGTAGACTGGTCGCGTAATGAAAGGTTGACAAGTAGGCTAAATGTGTGGCTGAGGGGGCGCCCTAGGATGATCATGTTTAATAAACACGTTTTATTTCGCTTGTCGTTCTAATTCTATTATTAATGGGAAGTATACCTAAGGGCGACACGGCGCCCCCAACACTTTTGATGCCCTAGGCAATCGCCTAGGTCGCCTATGGCAGTCGCCGGCCCTGCTGAAGCTACTCGCGTTGACCGCACCGATTCGGCTCGTTTTTTTTTCTTCTATCGACTGTACTCGCATAATTATAGCGATCAAGATTAATGTAAAAATTGGCCGGAATTCTCCTTTAAGTCTACGGGCGAAGGACAGAAAAATTAAATAACCCAGGGGTAAAAGCAAGGACAGGGTGGCAGCAGTTCAAGTATAAATCAAATGTTTTATTGTTAAAACTAACAAAATCAAACAAAACTTGCTGGCTCTCTGGCTCACTCACTGGTACTGATACTGAATGTCTTGTTAGAAATGTCTTGTAGCCTACTGGTTAACTGTATGTTTTTAATGATGTTAGCACTTGTGTGCTCCTTAGTGAAAAATGCATAATATATTATTATCATTCTTTATTTAACTCTTATTTGCTCAGATGATTGTTATTTTTAGTTTTTCATCTCTTAGTTTTTCGTATGGTGTTTAATTATATATATATATTTTAAGAGTGTATCCTAAGGTTTTCATTTACTACAAATTATCTTTTATCTCTGTAACATCTGCATCACTAGTGGCCTCCACCCAGGGACTACAGATGAAAATTAGGTTTTAGCTACATCTGGTACAATACATCTATTGTGCATTGTCCTGCTGAATAAACAATGTATGAAAGAGAAACTGAATCTTAGTGAATGCTTGATAAAGAGAGATTTAAAAGACACTGTTTTAATAATTGATATACAGTATACTTAATATTTAATTTAATTCACTTTTTTAATAAAAATACAACAAATACATTTAAAATATACCCTCATTCTCCACTTTTGCGCTCCCTCTGTACTTTGACAGTATACATATGAAACAACTGACTCCAATTCACATGACAATTTGAAAGTCCTGCACTGTTAGAGCTATAATTTCGACATAGCAGATAAAAGAAGCCTTTTCCTCCATTTAAGAATTGGCTTAAATTAAGACGTGTTTCAAAATGACATGGTTACCATTTTGACAGCTTCAATTAGTCCTCAGTCAATATTTTTCATGAGACTTGCCAGTCCTCACAAGGAGAGATTGCTATTAAGAAGAAAGGAAAAACATTGAATAATGCATTGGTTTATCAGTTACTTATAGCTGAAACTTGTGCTTTTTGTGGCACAGCCCTTCTGTTGAATTGCTTCTGCAAACTTTCTCTCATGTCTTTAGCTCTCAAGCAGTATATAAGTGGATTAATCATGGGGGGACAAAGGCTATACAGCATAATAATTACTATTCGCACATCATCACTAAATTTAATGCCAAAGCCATTGCTGGCTAAATATACACAACATCTGGGTAAATAATAGAGTGAGATTATAATCAGTTGAGGACTGCAAGTGGACAGAGATTTTACACAACTTTGTACATTTGCTATCTTAAATACAGCTATAATTATGGAGCAATATGAGAACAGTATGAATGCCAGAGGTCCCAGTAACATAACCATTGCTAACACAAAAGCAGGGAAGCCATAAGGAGCCCTGTCAGTGCATGCCAGCGTTGTTATACCAACATGATCACAGTAGCAGTGGTTGATAATGTTTGAAGCACAGTAAGGCAGAGGGTATGCCCTAATAACTAACATTAAAGAGGCTGCATTAGCAGTTACCCATGCTGTAATACTTAGAATGAGGATAGTGGAGTTTTTAAGAACAAGGGGATATCTGAGAGGATGGCAGATTGCCAAATACCTATCTAAAGCCGAACACAGAGAATAAGAAGGAATTCACTGTGCGAAGGTAGTACACAAAGTACATTTGGGCGAAACCAAGCAGTGAATGAAATGTTTCCCTAATTGAAACCAATACCTACTGATGATCTTAGGTAAAGTGGTTGTGCTAAAGAGAATGTCGCATGCACTCAGATTTAGAATTATATAATACATTGGCTTATGAAGGCTGCGGTCGGTTGCAAATAAAAAAAAAATTGTAACATTGCCTGTCACAGTTAAGAAATAAACTAAGAACAGTACAGCTGAGACAATTCCTTGGTACTCTGGATGAAGTCCAGGGAATCCAGTAAGGATAAATTCAGTCACAATGCTCTGATTTCCCCCCGGCATGATGGAGTACAAATTTCCTGAACACACTAAAAAGGAAATATAAAACATATAACATCATCTCAAACATTTAAACAATAGCAATGTGACAATAGCACCATACGCACTGTCCACCATTTTATTGCAATTACTGTTTTGCATTAAAATAGGATAAATAAAATGAAGTGTGTGTGAGTAACTCACACACTTATTATCAGACTTTAAACAAACAAACTAAACAAGCAACAAGCTGATCAATTTCTACCACTCAACCTTTTACACCTACATGATGTCGAAGACTTTCAGATGCCGAGAATTAATCAAATAACTTATCAAGAGGCTAAGATGGTGCAAAAATAAAATCTTAATTTAATGAAAAGATTCTGAAATACTTCTAAAGAAAAAACTGAATTTAGTGTGCAGTTACAAGATATTATAAACTGTGAAGATTACTGAAACCCCTCCCTCCAGAAGACAACCCACACCTGCTTGTGATGAAGGTCAATGTCCCTTCCTTTTTATTCTCTAACAATCAGTCACATTAATCTCTCTTAGCCACACTAGTTTTTTCATCTAGCGGAAATACATCAATCAGTTATTGTGAAGATAAAAAAAGTAAGAAATATAACATTTCTTACTGTATTTCCAGTAGGTGTTAAATGTCTGACTTTTTCAATTAACATAGTAATTAATATTAAATTGGTCAGTGGGGGGGAAATATTGCTATGCCAACTATGCATAGAGAGGAACAATCACCTTATGAGGGTTAATTGGAAGAGCCATTAATTTAATAATGCTAATGGTTTATAAATCCCACATGAGTAAACAATTGCACTTGAACAAAACCCCAATGTGTACCTAAATTGTTACTGAGGAGGGAGGGTTAATATCCCCAGTGTTTAATGGTGGTCTCTCAGCACATAGCACATTTAATCCAGGCTCATGACGTCTCTATGGCATAACATAACAAGCAAATGATTAACATGAAATGTGAAGCCTTTTAGCTTATGAGTTTTTGTCTTAAGTTGTTGGACAATGCCTGCATGTGGATATTGTTACTACAGTTTGTGGTAATTGTAGTTTGTATTATGGGTAATGTAATTGTAAATAGAAGTAGCAGTATTATTAATGTTGTAGCTGTAGTAGTACATGGCAGAAGCTTACTAAATCTACATAAATGGTAAAAACCTGTATCCAGTTTTCTAACAAGTATCTCTAAGATGTAAGCAAAAGCTAAATTTAAGATATAATAGAAGGCCACCTTGAGTCTTTTCATCAACATTTTCTTTCTTAAAAAACAGAATAAACACTTGAAGACTCAATGAATTTTAGCCTATATTTAGGCTAAGACTGTATTAGTCTAATTATAGAGCAATATGAGAACAGTATGAATGCCTGATGTCCCAGTATCATAACCATTGCTAACACAAAAGCAACTGTCAATTCAGTTGAAGATTCTCGTCATCATCGTAGAGCCTTCAGTGGTCAGGAACCTGTCTACACCTGTCTGCAGCCCTACATCACCAGTAGGAATCTGAGGTATGAGGGTGTTTAAATCAACTTAAACTAAACTTACTGACTTTACTATTTTTCATTTACTTTTGTCTAGACAAAATAAGAAATATGAAGACTAATTTGGGTTTTTGGACTTTGTAGGCAGGGATTTGTCATTACTTTTTCTTATATACAGTAGGGGTATTGAAATTAATCTTTGCATCCATGCATCGCGATACGGATGTGGATGATTCTGCATCGAAGCAGTGACAGACCATAATCGATTATAACCTACTGATCATGCTGTTGATTTTCCGGTCACTGCTTCTTGTTGTTTTTGCCTTTTGTCTGTTGACTTCAGACTCTGCTACATTCAGGAAGTGTGTTATTTAAGAGCAGATACAATAAAAAGGGGAGTTCACGGGGGCCGGTGGCAGCAATGGGTAGTGGTGGGGTGGGGTGGGGTGGGGTGGGGTGGGGTGGGGTGGGGTGGGGTGGGCCCACCCAAACGTGCATTTTGCCCACCCAATCAAAAGTTAAGGAAAGTCAATGGAAAAAAATTGCACAGAAAATACCAGTAGCATTTCTAACTTCCGATTGGGTGGGCAGCCTAAAGCCCGCCTCCAAAGTCGCTCACTGCCCCGTCTTCTCATCGTTATTGTGCTCTGAAGAAGACCTATCGCTTTGTGTCCATTCTCTCTGTAAAATAGAGATGAGCAGCGTGGCTTCCACAGTCAGTGTAGCAGCTCCAGTTGATTATAATGGACGCACTTCTGTGTGTGTGTGTGTCTGCTGCAGACGTGGCACTGCGTCTGTGCTTCTGCCGTAGTTTCGGTTTTCCACCTCCGATGTAGAGCAGCATTCAGCCGCTTCCCCAAACTTTGTCTCATCCATAGACCCTGGAAGGGATCTCTGTATCTGTCAGACGGTGTAGATGACATATTGCCATATCAGCAGAGCAATAACGTAATGCACAGTAGACTATAGGGCAGACGGATTTTTTCTTGAAATATTTTGACTTTATTCTCGTAATATTAAGGGTATATATTTTATCTCAAAAGAAGATGGGATGAGTTACATTTTGAATGTGCACAAAGTTTTGAAAATGAGCAGAAATCTTGCTGAAATACATCTGAGCTATTCCAGTCCAGGTGTTTATTAATTCATGTAGCCTATCATTCACATTAATAAGTGCCATGTGCATATTTAAAGAGGTTAGTTCCCCAAACAAAAGACACAAAAGAGGAGGGAGGAGTAAATCATGCCTAGGCCTACATGTGTGTTGACTCAGCAGAGATAACATTAAATGAGAAAGTTGATCTACAGGAGAATAAATATTTGAAAAATACAGAATGCCTCAGAGCCTTACTTCATTATATTCCATTATGTTTTCATATTTTCAATTGTCCCCTGTGTTTTCCTTTACACAAATAAAGACCTTTCCAGCATAAATTGATGCAGAAAAAGTTAGAAATAGGTGCATGAAAATTCACCAGAATGCAGGAAATTAATGGTGCGTTCTTTTTGTCCACCGAAGTCGTTTTACGAGTCGTTTTCCGGAGTTACGACCCGGAAGTTGCAAAAAGAACGCCCCCGAGGTCGTATTTACGACTCGTCAAGTCGTCTGAACTCAGAGGACCCCGAGCTCACTTTCAAAGATGGCTACGTCGTGCATCACACGTAGTAAACATTGTGGTTTTCTACCATTTTAAGCACTTTTGTCGTTGTTGTAACCAAATGAAGAAGTCGTACACATAGCGCTGTATACTGCTACCTATAGGCATGTCGCTACAGTCTTATTAGGAGTTAAATACCGCCTAATTAGTTATTTTGTAGCTTGTGCAGCTGAAATTGGCTAGAGACGCTCGGTTGCTATATGACAACGTCTTTAAGCCGAGTCTTGAGCAGAAAGCAGAGCAGTAGCCTAACGTTAACGTTAAACAAAACGTAATTTTCATGTATCAAACTGTGAAATATATGTGTGTAATATGTCAATAACTGGGTGAATAGAATCCTAAATGTTACTGAAAATGTTACAAAAATCCATCTTTTCTCCGACTCGTAGTATTGTGTGACAAAATGAACGCAACAACCCGCGGTTATTCGTTTTTCGACACGGATGTGACGTCACGCTCGAGCTACTAGTCGCGATTACAAGACAAAAAGAACGCACCATTAGTGTTTAATGCTCAAATTAGTTTCAGACCCACCACATCATATTCCTCCCCAAATATGTTCAAATAGATCCTATGCCTTTGGGTTGCCAGGCCAGCTGGTATTAGTCAAATGTTTGTGCCATGTCACCAGGGCCTGGAAGCTGGCACCCGTAATGCACTTCTCTAAACTCTGTTTACAAGTTGCCCACCTATTTTTTCTACCAGCCCACCCTAATATAGCAGGCTAGAACCGGCCCTGGGAGTTCATACTGTATATATCTGACTGCTTGAATTTGTTGATGAAAACCATGTGTAGTAATATATAATAATATTGAGGCGGGGACACATCGATTTGAATTGTTGACAGGATAATTGTAATCAAATCATGAGACCAGTAAAGATTCACACCCCTAATAGACAATCAATAAATACAAAATCGACTAAATATAATAATTGATAATCAGAGTTCAGGCAGTTTAAAACCACACAGTGCTTGCCTTCATAAACAAACGTATTTTGACCAGTGAGTCGACTGTATAAGCCTCATTTATTGTTGCCATACAGGCTACAGAACAATCAATTTACAGCATTCATATTTTGACTTTCCTAAATGTATGGAACTCTATTTAAGATGTCAATTTATACAAATAATATATTAAAGAGTTGAGGTTGCCAAAAAGTTGGAGGAAAGAATTGTTTCAACAGAAGTGCAAAACACAATGTTTGGAATATGTGAACTCTGGGGAAAACAACCTTGCATAAGACTGTTTTGAGATAAGAGTTCACTAAGGCACAAAGACACACATAGGAATACACTCCCACATGCACACTTTTGTCCCACATGAGACACTAAATAGCTTCCCCATGGATCTCATTTGTGTTGTTGTATCATCATCCATCATTAATGTTAAACTTTTAACATTAAAAACCTCAGGGGAGCTGGGGCATGCAAAGGTCTATTGTTGACCTTAGTACAGCACTTTGCTTACTGACATATATCACTGACAATACAAGTTATTTGTATTTAAATGATAAATACATTTATTGTTATTAAACACATTTCAACTTGTCATCTGAAACCCCCACCCCCCGCAGTTATTGTGAACTCAACCGCTTACTTTTCACAGTAACAGCCGGGGTCAGATGAGCAGAACCCACATGTGCCACTATTGTAAACTTGACCTTCTGTGCTTTATATTCACTAGTGCAGTGCCTTTAATCATTGTACCCAAAATGACTTACAGAAGGAACCAAAGAGACCCAGGTTCGAATCCGACCTGTGGCCCAAATCCCTTAGTAATAATATGCAACCCCACTGTATACTACTGACTTACTGTGTACTTCTACTTCAGAGGAAACATTGTACTACTCAGTGTGTCCGCTAGACAGTATTGTGACCTGTAAGGTTTCATTTTACCGCGTCAAATGGGAAAAGTTCCGGTCCAATATTTTTCCGTGTTTCTTTCGCTTAAAAACAATTGATAGGCAGGCTATAAAAGGAATAATATTACCAAGACATGTAGATGTATAGTATTTTATTGACATGTAAGCTACTTGCTAAAGACAAAGAGGCCAAAAAGAATTGAATGAATACAAATAACGTGCCGATTTCCATTTGCTAGCCAGACGAAATACAAACTACAGTACAAACAAACTGGCTCATAAAATTATAAAGTGCCGACTTTAATCTAAATAATTGTAAACAATTGTCTTTCTGCAACTCGCGATGTGCATAAGCCTCTGCCTTCCCTAAGGCGACTTCGCTGCGCTGTTTTGATGCGGTTCTGCAGGGAGAAGCCTCTCTCTGCTGGCACACTGGAGACGGGAATTACGCTACCTTGGCCAGTTTGGCCGACTCATCCTCGCTGGCAATTTCTTGGCTTAATTTATGTTAGACCGACTGCTGCTTGGTGTTATAAAGTAATTTGCAATGTTTCCCTGTTGACATGGCTTGGGCTTTGACTTTCTCGCTTGCTTGTCGGCGTTTGTAGTTTGTAAATCAACGGTAGTGACTGCATTCAATCACAGCGAGAACGCAACATGTAGTTTTTTTCCTTTATCACATTTAAGCTACAGTCATTTTTTAAAATGAAAAAAACATTGTTCATTGTTTAATAGAACAAAATATATGAAAATCAATGTAGCCTACTTTAACACAATTCAAATTGTGCAGAGGTAGGGTTGGGTACCGAACTCTGTACTATTTTGGGTACCGACCGAATTACATTGTTTCTACCGAGAACCCATTCGCGTTAAATCAAACGTTGCCAATTTTCGGTACCCGAAAGCGTATGAGCGCGAGCATATCTTTGACTCTGCAGTTTGTTAAAGTCACAGTGAGTCACGGCAATGTCGGTAAAGCAGTTGCAAGTGTGGTTATGGTCCGTTCATGCCACCTGGGAATATCAGGGACCACCCCCGTGATTACGTTGTTCTTCCGACTGCCAGCGTTCATGTGCTTCACTGTAAATGCGTATTCTTCTTCCGTTATTTTGGCGTTTGTCATAACAACTTGTTGCATGACTGCCACCAACTGTTGGGCGTAGCCTTGAGCATCAGGTGCGTGAAAACATGGAGTCCACAAAACAAAGATTTGCTGCTGTTTTCTTATGAGAGCTTACAAATAGCACATCGACAGGTGTTTGTGTTATCTGCAGGACAACGAACGGGAAAGGGCACAGATAAGTTGTTTTTTATACATAGGCCTATTTATGAATAATTTGAAACATGTTATGTCTGTGTATGTTTCTTGGGTTAGCGTTGTTTGTCCACAATAAACAGTTTCTTGTCATTTAAATAATTTCAGTGAACCAAAGTAGCCTACATCAAACTTAGTATAGGCTCATGATCATGGTCTTACCATAATGGATGGATGGATGGATTAATGAATATAGAATATAGCCTAATCATGGTGTGTCATAATTTCCCCATGCAGTTCCAATTTCAGTAGCCTCTCTAATCTTGTGGTAGCCTAGTTTGGGGATTTTTAAGATAGGCCTACATTTTAAACACTCATCACTTCACCCTGCATCTAATTCTCCTAATTCTGTGAATTAGTTGGTTTGTATACATGGTTTTAGGATCTGAAAAGTTATTATTGGTCTTGTCATTGTAATTCTTGTTCTACGCAGGGTTCCCACCGGTCATGGAATTTCTGGAATATCATGGATTTTTGGAAAGTCTATTCCAGACATGGAAAGTCAGGGAATTGTATCATTTTGGAGGCAAAGTCATGGAATATCAGGGAATTTTGTTGTAGCAGTTTAAAATTTACTTGCCAAAATACATTAATACAAATACAGTATATTTCCACTCAGATTGGTGCATATCTGGTTATTAGCTTTACTGCTTGCTTGAATAGTTGTGGATTGTCCAACTTTGTTTATTCAATGCCCATTTATTCATCTCCCGCTCTTAGTTACTCTGTTGAAACCAATGAATGACTACAACCTAAATCGATAGCACATTGTGGACGTTGGCAAAATATATTACATCAATGCGGGAATTTTCTATATTTAGGAAAAGTTTCTCACCCTTCAACACATTTGAATGATCGTCGGCTGTGTTTCTGTACATCAGTTGTCAACAACGCGTCACCAACTGGGAAACTCTGTTATCAAAATCTAGCCCCAGTTTCCCACCTCTGATTCCCACACAAAGTGACGTGAATGATGACGTTTTCACTGGGAAAAATGTTTTTCCGATGCACATGAACGCACAGACAGCGTATTTAATAGAGAGGCGAAAGCTGTCGCTGTATGGTTAACGTTAGACTTCCTCTGTGACAGGCAGGCACCACGTGTTCACTATGCCCTATTGACTGACTGACAGGCTGAGGTTGTAGGGCAAGGCAAGGCAACTTTATTTCCATAGCACATTTTAGCAACAAGGCAATTGAAAACGCTTTACATAAAACATTAAAGAGCAGTTTAAGTTTAAGTTTAGGAAATAAAAACAAGCTAAAATAGAATAAGATACAAATACAAAAATAAAAGATACAGTGCAGATATAACTGTTTAACCTTAAGATAAAAGAGGCTTTATGGATTAATACAGTGTTGGGACTGGAGCAGTGGGATTAAACATGAGCTTAAACAAAGGAAGTCACGTGACCAACATGTGGCCTGAGCGTCCTGGGCCTGGGCCTCCATGCAACTGTAAAAGCCTAAACGTCACACCTCTGTTGTAGTGCACACCTACATGTCACCTTCCAGAACCCTGATTTCCTATTGGCCGGAGTCCCTGAACAGAGCAGGGGTCCATGCCCAGGTAACTAATACTACTAAAAAAAATACTCTGGACACCCATTTCTCATCGTCATTCCACTACACCCGAAAGCGGCTAAAGGGTGCACTCAGTCAAACGTTTGTACTTTAATTAAATAGTTTCTTCCTAATACCCAACAACAGGATATGCAAAAGTTCAGGATATATAGAATGTGCAGTGGATATTTACATATTGTATCTTGAATCTCTACAGGCTCCCCAGGTGCTCAGTGACCTAGTGGTTCCTCTTAGAGCTTTGGGTTCTGTATCACGTGGACGGAAACTGTAAGATGCCCCTATGTAAATCTTCATTAGGTCAAACAGCCTTTTCTGTTCGGGGGATCAATCAGGGGCGTCAGACTGAGGGGGAAAAAGGGGACTACCAGGGCCCTCATGTGAGGAGGGCCCAAAAAGATGCTAGAATGAATAGCTGTGGATGTGGGGAGGGGCCCATAGAAAATGCCTTTCTACAGGGACCAGAATGTTGTGCTACGCCCCTGGGATCAATACATGGAATTCATTACCTACTGATCTTAAAAATGATCCTGGCTGATTTTAAATTTCATCTGAAACAAAAAATCTGTTTTTGAAGAGGGGGCAGTCATGTAGTCATGAATAATAGGGTGCTCCTGTTGTATGGTCATTTATTGTATTAGCCTGTGTTGTGTATTGTTTTGTCAATAATGTGAGTTTTGTATTTTAAGATATGTATCTATTGTTGAGTTTGTATTCTTTAGTGTCTTTTATGTAAGTGTTGAGTTATTGTTTTTAAAAAAGGGTCCATTTATGGATGTGCATTGTAAATTAGCTTAGGCTATAAATGCTGTGGTGTGTGGCATGTGTCTATGCTACATACTTGTCCCCATACAAATAAACATAAAAAATGTTTGGGTCTCTGACAATTTGTTGTTGACATTCACAGATGTTATTGACCTGTACAGCAAATATGGGATTTCTGAGACAGATTCTAATTGGCTAGCCAGATACTAGCTCAAGTTTCCTGGGTTCAGTATCCGATGTGATTGGACAATGAGTCTACCCAATGAAAGGTTTTCATTCTCGTGAGCCATAAAACCTGTCTGGTAAACTCCATAGTTGGCTGTAAGCTAAACGCTGTTTGATTGAGCTGAGAACCGGACAACAACTGGTCCATAGCTGGTTATGAGTTACAACGTCGTGAATGACCTTATGCTTTGAGAAGAGTGTTTTCATCAACTTCTTTTTTTGCATTGTTTAATCTTGGTATGTTTTGAATATGTCTTTGCAGAATGCTTCAATCAACATAACCGAATTTATAATAGGTGGTTTTGACACAACCAAAAGACCTATTGTAGTTGGTGTGGTTATATTGATTATCTATGTTCTAGCTGTTTTAGCCAACATATTTAACATCCTCTTCATTATTTATGACAAGAGATTGCACAAACCAATGTATCTTCTGATTTGCAACCTTGCTGTTGTTGATTTACTGTACACCTGCAGCTGTCCAACAATGATTGGGGTTTTAGTTGCTGGGGTTAATACTATATCTTATGTGCCATGCTTAATTCAAATGTTTGTTTACCACTTGGGAGCGGTAATGGAGATGTTTGCTTTATCAGTTATGGCATTTGATCGATTGATTGCTTTTAGCTATCCCTTTCATTACCACAGTTATTTAACAAATGTGCGCACTCTTGTCCTTACCTGTATACTGTGGATTGTTGCCTGTGGGTTTTTGGCTGTAATGCCTGCCACTCTGCTTCCTCTCCCTCACTGCGACTCAAAGCTCAAATACACATTCTGTGAGTATGCGGCCCTAATACGAACTACATGTGTTGACCCCACTTACTATTTCAATCTGGTTACCGTCATATCATTTTTTCTTTTATTTTTCACTTTCAGTTTTATTTGCCTGACATACTTTTGGATAATAGTTTTTGTGAAAATATCCTCAAATAATGACAAAATAAAAATGGGCAGCACATGTTTGAGTCACTTAATCGTGGTAACGTTTTATTACTCTCCATTATTTATCACCATTGTTTTGACCAGATTAGGCGTGATATTAACTCTTGAGGCTCGCCATGGTTTAACGATCGGTTCCATCGTTGCTCACCCTCTTTTAAATCCTTTGGTGTATTGTCTTAGGACAAAAGAAATTAAATGTAAGATCTTTAGGATATTCAAAAAAGTTATGACATCTCAGTAGATTCTTGTAAACTGTTAATTTATCATAAAAGGTGCATCCTTCTATTGGCAAAGTATTATGCTAAAATTATTTAATATATTCATCCATGCTTTTTGTAAACTTTGCCTGCTTGCCTAAAGTTAGTATGTGAGAAAGTATGTGTTGTATTGTTACAAATAGGATTAAGTATTGTTATTATTCAAAATGTGTAGTATTTCTATAGTATTATGTTTTTAAATTAATTAATTTCATTAAAATATATATATATATATATATATATATATATATATATATATATATATATATAGCCATTTGAATCTCTGATATATATATATATATCAGAGATTCAAATGGCTTACCAATAGAGGAAAATTGCATACCACCAGTGGTACTTGTACCATAGTTTGAGAACCAGTGACTTAAAGAGATATAAATCCAGCTCTGTGTCATTAAATCAAAAATAAAGACCTGTAAGTCAGTATCTGTCAGGTGGGCAAAAAACATAAAAATCACATTTATTAATGTTTATTCCTTTTGCCCTTATTAAGAAAGTGCAGATGACTAACCACTAAAAGTGAAGACATTCAACTTTTTGACTATTGTGTATGTTCTTTAAGCGGTTTCTGTGCATAATAGTAAAATTAAAAGACATGTTAGTGGAACAAACAATAAACCGTGAATAATAATTTAACAAAGCGGTTACAGTATACATGGGCTATGGTGAATGTGTGGAGATTGCAACCCAGTCTCACGGCAGTTGGTGATGGCATCACGAAAATAAATCTATTAGATCGTGATACCATCACGATATTTTGAAGATTTTCGTGATGGGGTCACGTTTTTTAAACTAATGTATTTCAATGGGAAGCATCTTTCGTGATTACAGCATGATTCTTTCTGCCAGTCCACTGCAGCAGAGAAGCTGGATACAGCTTTGATATTATTGGTATTTTTAGCCCAATAACTGCTGTTTTAATCACCATTTATTCACCAGATCTTATCACGGTTTATATGTATTTCTTTTAATGTTATTATTTTGGTCTTATTGCCACAGAAGCTGGATTGCTTTGTTGTTTATTGATATTTTTAAAACTATAACGCTACATCTATCAACATTTATTTAGATGTCATCATGGTATTCATTTCTTTATTTTAATAATATTATTTCGGTCTTATTACCGGTGAAATATTACAGTAAATGAGACAGAACAGTAGCCTACGTTATGAGCCGAGCAGGGAGCATTCAAAGCCGATATCCCACAATGCAATGCGGGCATTCATATGAGAGAATCGGACAGCGATCAGTGGGTCTTTAACGCCAGTATCGCTGCAATATACATATTTAATCAGTGGTTTTGTCACTAGCAACAACTTGTTGCTCAGTTTTGTTCCAGTAAGTTATGCACCGTAATAACGTTTAAAAGAAATCAGCTGAAGACTCCGGAAGTGACGTAGTAATTACTGCTCGGCTTATAGGAAAGTACAAATACATAATATTTGTAATATTGATGTTTTTTTCTAACGTTGTATTTGAGGATTTAAACAATAAAGATAACAATAACAATAAAATACAGTTTCATGTATTTGTCTCATGTACTGTTTGCTCGGTCAGAAACACAGGAGCCGAACAAATCCACCCACCCACCCCGGAAGAAGTACAAGTATACTAGCTTTGTAGTTTTTAAATATATTGGTATATTTCTATAATTATTTCCATAAGTAGAAGTTGGCAGTGTAGACTTTTGGATACATCCTGTTTTTTGGGGGGATGGGGAACACACTGGTGTCATCAGATTTTAAAAATCTAATCGTTAAATAGGTGGAAATAGCTTATTACCATATTTGACAGTGCTTACAGTGGGTAAACTTTGGAGACCATATCTACATGACAGCAGAGGTCTAGAGCTTTCTAGAACAGGTGGTCTTATGTGTGTAGCACCTTCAGTTGCTAAATGACAAGCCTTTAAACATGTACTGGGTTCAAGGTTTAGAGGTCAATATTTCAAAGCAGGAGTAATGTATCCTCTTCAGACTGACATATGTTACTGTCAAGATTGAGACCTTTCCAACGATGTGTTGGCTATAGTCCTACGACAAGGTTTTAATTTTTACACATCGTGGAGACCACTTAGCTTTTTTTGTCCCCAGAGGGATTTCTGCCTACACTTGACATATTGTTTTATCATACAGCTGACATATACTTACAATAAAAAAAAAAACATGAACAAAGTGATATGTAGCCAGACTGAAGCACATCACAAAGCCACAATCTATTGCTCATCTTTCACAAACAGTGACAAGAGCAACACACAACCCTATATCATGAAGCTATTGCAAAACCCCTGCAGCCTCAAGCAACATTATTTAAAGGTAGGAGGTAGGACCAAATTAGGGCTATAGTTTAGAAATATTTACTTTACATTGGGGTACCCTATTTCTTCTGCCAGAGGATAAGAGCTACTTGGCATGGAGAATAAAGATAGATCAGACCACATTCTCTGTGCTTGCCTGGAGAGACTGGTTTCTATTCCTCTCCACAACTTTCATGACAGTCACCTGACAAGCAAGCTTTAAATGAGATGTTTTTAGATATTGTCATGCTGACATTAAAATGCTCTGTAATGCAGCCTTGTATAACATAAACCCTCTGATTCACCGTGAGTGTCTCCTCTAAATGGTAACACACACTTTGAAAACGGGCCTTCCAGCCAAAGGCGTTGTCCGTATGAACACCAAGGTGCCTATAGGAGCAGAGCCGATGGATTGGTTCATCATTTATGACCTCTGATACCCTCTGACCCATGTCACGACCAACTCCTCAGGTTGTGAAATGGTTGAATGAGATTGTTGGCATAGGACCACCGCACACAAGTCTCTGTTTCAGCAGAATATGCAAAAGTACTTGTGTCTTGTATGTACACATACCCAAACAAAGGTATATACTGTACATCTTACAGTATATACAATGTTTGTAGGACAGCAACAATTTTTGTTTGTTATTTGATATACAGAGATATGGTAAGAATCATATTTAGACACTATGCATTACTATGAAGCTTCATTCCAACTTTAACATTTCTCAATCTCTTCATCAAAATATCTTTGATATATTTTGTTTTGAAGCAATATATGATTGGATTAACAGCACAAGGAAGAAGACTGTACAAAAATATCAATATTGGTTGATACATCAACTAATGTGTCCCTGAGTAAGACACTTAACCCCTAGTTGCTCCAGAGGCGTGTGACCTCTGGCCAGAGCTGTATAGTAACGAAGTAGAACTACTTCACTACTCTACTTAAGTACTAAAAGGCTGTATCTGTACTGGAGTATTATTTTTTTCTCCTACTTCCACTTTTACTTGAGTACATATTTTCGATGAATAAAATACTTTTACTCTATTTAGCTATTGTTGCAGCAGATGAAGCTATTCCTGAGTTGTTTGAATCTACAGTGAGTCCTGAATGTTAACGATTTGACCCTGTGATGTGAAGCTGCTAGTTTATCTGGATGTTGCTAGCTTGCTAACTTTCCTGTACATCACACATGTACAAAACATTTTGAATACTTTAGTACTTCTACTTAAGTATGGTGCTTAAAGAGCACTTCAACTTCTACTCAAGTCACTTTTTTGATAGAGCACTTGTACTTTTACTCAAGTATGGGTCTCTAGTGCTTTATACATGTCTGTCTCTGGCATATATAGCAATTGTTATTTGCTTTGGATAAAAGTGTCAGCTAAATGACATGTAATGTAAATTAAAGCTGCGAGCAGCAATGGACGGGCCCTCGCGCCTCTGTGCGCGTCGGGGTTACCGGCGGACGCCTCTCCTTGCGACCGTGCATTCGCGCGGCACTCAGACGCCGCAAATCGTCAACAATGAAAAGGGAACTCCCTGCCGAGTTCAACAATAGCTCACACAAGACTCTACATCATACGGTTCATTAGCTGTGAAAAGGGGCGTGGCAAAAGCGTAGGGGGCGGGTCAAACCATCACCAATTAAAAAGGAAGTCTGTGCTGAGTTCAATGATACCTCACATAAGACTCTACCTTAAACGGGTCAAAAGTTATGAAAGGGGGCGTGGTTTAACCATAGGGGGCGGGTCAAACCATCAACAATTAAAAAGGAACTCTCTACTGAGTTCAATTATACCTCACACAAGACTCTACGTTAGATTGGTAAGGTTTTATGAAAGGGGGGGTGGCTTAAGCATAGGGGTGGGCCAAACCATCACCAATGAATAAGGAAGTCTGTGCTGAGTTCAATGATATCTCACACAAGGGTCTACATGAAATGGGTCATTAAATATAAAAGGGGGCGTGGCTAAAGCATAGGGGGTGGGCCAAACCATCACCAATGAAGAAGGAACTCTCTGCTGAGTTCATTGATACCTCACACAAGGGTCAACCTTAAATGGTTCAAATGTTATGAAAGGGGGCGTGGCTTAAGCTTAGGGGGCGGGTCAAACCATCACCAATTAAAAAGGAAGTCTGTGCTGAGTTCAATGATACCTCACACAAGGGTCTGCATCAAACGGGTCATTAGTTATAAAAGGGGGCGTGGCTAAAGCTTAGGGGCGGGCCAAACCATCACCAATGAAGAATGAAGTCTCTGCTGAGTTCAATGACACCTCGCACAAGACTCTACCTTAAACGGTTCAAATGTTATGAAAGGGGGCGGGGCCTGAGTAAGTGGGCGTGGTCATATTATAGGGGGCGGATCAGTATCACATGTAGACCACACATTCTGAGTTTCATGTAAATTGGATGAAATTGGTAATTGATAAATTGGTTTGTCATATAAGGCAGATTTCCTGATGCCAGCAGGGGGCGCTATGACCAAAAGTCAATTTTGGCCTGTAGGTGTCCTCAGGCCTGAACCCTTGTCAATTGTGAGAAATTTCGGGCAGATACGACAACGTACACTCAAGTTACAACAACTTCTTTGTTCATCGCTAAACATTCAAAATGGCCACCACGCCACGGCCACACCGTCTGACGAAAAGTTTTTCTTTTAATAACTTTTCATCTTTAAGGTGTTGGGATGGTATCTCTAGGAGGAGTTCGTTAAAGTATAGCACCTTGACTTTTAGGCCTACTTCTTGTTGCCACTATGGGGCGCTATGACTTTAAGTAAATATCGGCCTTTGTTTGTCCTCAGGGTTGGACTCTTATGAATCCTGAAAAGTTTAAAAGAGGTAATCGGACAACATACACTCGAGTTACACCCACTTCCTGTTTTGGCGGCGAAACGCACAAAATGGCTGCCCCGCCACGGCCAAGCCCTATGACGAAAAGTTTTTCTTTTAACAACTTTTCATCTTTAACGTCTTAAGATGGCACAGACCGAGTTTGAAGTTGATCGGATGAAATCTCTAGGAGGAGTTTGTTAAAGTACGACATGTGGAAATGGCCAAAATCGCACTAATGTCGAACTTTGAAATCAAAATGGCGGACTTCCTGTTGGGTTTAGGGTGTGGCTCTAATGAAGTTTTTTGTACATCTTGACATGTTACATATGTGTACCAAGTTTCGTGAGTCTAAGTTAAACGCACTGCAGGTTTATGGACGCGCTCAGCTGTGGACATGCTGCGGTAGATGTGCTGCGTTTGTGCTCCGTGTATTTCTGTAGTTTCCGTTTTCCACCTCCGATGTAGAGCAGCGTTCAGTTACTTCTCTAGCTAAACTATTTTGTCTCAGAAGGTCTGAGATCTACTGTATCAGCAGAGCAATCACGTAATGCACAGCAGACTATGGTGCAGGTATAGATTAGTTTCTGAAATATAGTGACTTTATTAGCAGCTGGAATAAACCATAAACACGGTTAAAATGCTGACAGCTAAACAGTGTAAAAGTTTGTCTGTCTGTATCTCACTGTAGTAGAGGAATGTATGACAGTGTGCAGCTGCTGTCGTCGGAAAAACAACACAGATGTTGCTTTCACTTGAAATTCGCCTCGCCAGCCTCGTGCTGCATTCAAAGTTGTTGTAAAATACCCTTTTCCCATATATATATATATACCTAGAGCTTGGCATGGTTTTATTTCAGTTAGCCTAATAGCTAACTGAGATAAGATCCATATCAATGCAAATCAAACCAGCTATTAGGCTAACTGAAATAAAACCATGCCAATCTGTAGGTATGGTGAAGGGTATGTGATGATGTGGGGGTATGGTGAAGGGTATGTGATGATGTGTGGGGGAGCTATTTTAATTCCAAAGGCCAAGGGAACTTTATCAGGATGCATAGTATCCTGGATCCATGAAATAACTGGCCTTTAAAAATAAAATCTGCCTGCCTCTATGGGAATTTAACATAGGGGTATGTATAATTATGGCCACTGTATTTTAAGGAAGAACATTTATTTATTTACAATACATTATTCATTCACAACACTAAGATCAATTTCCAAAAGATGATTTTTTTATTCCTCTTTTTAGTCAACTTTAGCATGGGTATGAATACTTATGAGCAGCACTGTATGTATATATATCCTTTTACAGCCCCTCTGAGTTTGCAGTTATGCAGATTAAATATCAGGTAATAATCAACTATAAAGTAGCTACACCTTTTAAAGTATTCCTTTGGTAAATCAGCCTCTGCCGGGTAGAAATTAGTGAAATTGTATTTAAAAAAAAAAACATTTAGTTGCAAAATCCATTGTTATGTCTACAAAATTATTTTAGATTTAGATTTAGAAGTTGAAGTTTAAGTCACCACTACCTCTGGTCATTGACCTGAGAATCTCAAAGTAATAAGAAAATGTAAAATATTGACTTAGAATCTCAATATATTGGCTTAGTATCTCAATATATTGACTTAATATCTCAAAATATTGGTTCAGTATCTCAATATATTGACTTAGTAACTCAAAATATTGACTAAGAATCTCAATATATTAACTTCTGCACACCAGCATGCAAAGTATTACTTTATATTATGGAGTCTGGAGATCCTTTTTTCTTGTTGAAAGGTAAATCTATTCTTGGACACGTTTGTTTCTACTGTTTCAACTGAATTGTATTAATGTTGATAGAGTTTGGATGCTTTCAACGGTTTGTTCAAATTCAGCATTAGCAAAACACAATTTCTTTTATAAAACGATAAATCTTTACCCGGACAAGTGACTTTTGTGCATGGACAAGTGAAACGTAAAATGTACTTGTCCAAAGGACAAGTGCCTCAAAAAGTTAATGTCAAGCCCTGAAGTTGATAAGGTTTTGTATCGTCCTTCTGCGTTTCCTATTCTTAAAACAACTACAAAGATGGAAATAAAGGAAAAACATTTAAATGAAAGTGGAAGCAAGACACTAAACATTACAAGGCTGACAGCAACAGCCTGAATATATGTAACAGCTCCACCACATCCTAGGTTTGTAACTGAAGTATGGTCACAATAACATTGCACAATTATGTTAGAATTACAGTGAAAATGGGGGCCCGGATAGCTCAGTTGGTAGAGCAGGCGCCCATATATAGAGGTTTACTCCTCGACGCAGCAGACCCAGGTTAGACTCCGACCTGCGGCACTTTGCTGCGTGTCGTTCCCCCTCTCTCCCGTTTAATTTCTTCAGCTGTCCTGTCAATAAAGGCCTAAAAATGCCCCCCCCCCCCAAAAAAAAAGAATTACAATAAGGTTAGGGCATGATATACAACCGCCATCATCCTAAGAAATGGAACAATCTATGACAATCCGCAAGCCATAAATACCGTGCTGTTTGTAATTAGAACAGGATACTTTAAAGCGCCCATATTATGCTCATTTTCAGGTTCATAATTGTATTTTGAGGTTGTACCAGAATAGGTGGTGGTTTAATTTTCAACAAACACCATATTTGTGTTGTACTGCACATTGCTGCAGCTCCTCTTTTCACCCTGTGTGTTCAGGTCTCTGTTTTAGTTACAGAGTGAGCCATCTCACTTCTGTACCATCTTTGTTGGGAGTTGCACATGCTCAGTAGTAAGGATCACATCAGCTAGCTAGCTGTTTCTCCAACTTCAGTCAGTACAAGGCAGGATTAACCGGGAGACTTCTTCTAAACGAGGGCACACTTCCAACTTTGCGTGGAATACCTGCAGAACAGGGACATGGAAGTGGTTCTTTTGTAGATTATGGTGAACTTGTGTGTGTTGTAGCAGTGTTTTGCTAACTGCTAGCATGCTGAGACTGAAGGCAGGATACATTCAGAAACCTGTGTACTGGCCTCACTGAGTGTAGAGCTACTGAGCTATCCAGCAAGTTTAAACCACCAGGCTAGGACGAACAAAGAACGTCGATGCAAGAAATCTTCATTCCTTTTCTCCCTTCCTTTATTTAATGTGTAAAACTGTGAATACAAATAAAACTATTTTCAGTCCATTTGTTTCACCTTATAAGCTATAAAACACATGTGCTAGCCACACACACGTAGCAATTATCGCCATTACGAAGAACAAAAGGATCCTTAGCCTAAACGTAGCTTATACATTTCCCATACTTCTGTTCAAACACATATGTAAGTAGAACAATTTATACTTACGGGCATTGCCTTCGTGTAGGAAAGAAATAACTATTAAGCAAGTGAAAAAGACAACTTGTCCCGAGACAGCAAACCGAACAACCTTTCACGTTGACTTCTCTGGTGTGTCTGGCCGATAAACAGGAAGTATGCGGTTAACTCACCCAAACGTACATTTCATTTCATTTTTTCTATCGACTTTGAGGTTGAGGCAAATCCCAATACTGACAATCAAGGTTACAGTGCACTGCATATTATAAAGGCTGTTTAGGAACTGACGTAATGACATATGTGGGGTGGGATAATCTGTGTGCACTATTCAGTACATACTTCATTAATATCTTACTGATCAAATATGTCCTAATTACTAGGGATCAAGGTTATAATTGTTAACAAAAATGAACGAAAACAACGTGGGAAACAACATTGCCGTCAACTGAAATAAAAATTAAAACGAGGCGTTACAAAAAAACTATAACTAAAACTGTAATGTCTGTTTGCAAAACTAAGTAAATTAAATTAAATTATTGTGTAAATGTCCTTAGTTTTCATCTTTGTCAATGTCTTTCACAGAGCAAATAACATTATATCTTTCAGCTTTGACATTTCCGACCATAGACCTGTTTTATACAGTCTATGCCATAGATATATAGTTTCCAACCGGGAACCCAGATATTCCGACATTCCATGTCAAATTGAACACAACTTAGTCCATGCCCCTCGCCTGGCATCATGATGGTACTGAAAGTCGGAAGAAAGCAGCAGAGTCCTATTTGATTATAACTGTGTCCGATAAGAGCAAGTGCCTCTCAGTGGACGGTGGTAAAGTATGTGTAGATTTTATTAAAGGGAAAACTCCCATGAATTTGAAGAAGCGCGCACAAGGAGGCTAACCTAGCTTACCATAACAAGGTAAAGGAGAACGCAAAGCCCCCCTCCCCCGAAACAGAAGCTAACCCCGGTACAGGGCATGGAAGTATGGGTACAGGGCATGGATGTGTGGGTACAGGGCATGGATATATGGGTACAGAACCATGCAGCATGACAGAGACAACCGCAGGACAGGGAACACAGCAGGAGGGCTTTCACCGGCAACCTGATAGCTGCTGGTTAGTGCATATGCAGGAACACCAAAAGTGGGAGGAAGCGTGGGTTAATATGTGTATTGATACACATTGATGGGATGTCTACACAACTGTGGGAGTCGATTGACTTCAAAAAGTTCGCCACTTTACTCAAACCAAAGTTCAAAACACCTGTTGATGTATGTCTTCTGTAGTCGATTGGTTATTTAGGTTTTTTCCTGGCAAACGTCACTTACACATATTGGCGTCTAGTGTAGACTGTTTACATATTTATGCTCATCATCATATGTACATTATATGTTCTGGTGTTATTGTTGAATACATTGTGAATACATATTTCTAAAGCTGTATGATGTTTTTGTTGAGTTATTATTACACAATACTTTTTCTGACCTTTTTGAATCTTGCCCCTGACCAATAACCCATATTACAAAAAAGACTAAAACTAACACTAAAACTAATAAAAACTGAATTAAAACTAAGCATTTTCCCAGGACATTTAAAAGATACTCTTTTAATAATTGATATACAGTTTTCCTAATATTTTATTTAATTCCTAATAGAAATACAACAAATACATTTAAAATATACCCTCATTGTACTTTGACAGTAAAAAAAAATATATATAAGTATGACACAGCTGACTCTAATTCACATGACAATTTAAAAGTCCTCCACTGTTAGAGCTATAATTTTCGACAGATAAAAGAAGCCTTTGACCTCCCTTTAAGAATTGGCTTAAATTAAGACGTGTTTCAAAATGACATGGTTACCACTGTGACAGCTTTGACCTTCAATTAGTCTTCAATCAATATTTTTCATGAGACTTGCCAGTCCTCACAAGGAAAGATGGCTATTAAGAAGAAAGGAAAAACATTGAATAATGCATTGGTTTATCAGTTACTTATAGTTGAAACTTGTGATTTTGTGGAACAGCCCTTCTGTTGAATTGCTTCCGCAAACTTTCTCTCATGTCTTTAGCTCTCAAGCAGTATATAAGTGGATTAATCATGGGGGGACAAAGGCTATACAGCATAATAATTACTATTCGCACATCATCACTAAATTTAATGCCAAAGCCATTGCTGGCTAAATATACACAACATCTGGGTAAATAATAGAGTGAGATTATAATCAGTTGAGGAGTGCAAGTGGACAGAGATTTTATAGGACTTTGTACATTTGCTATCTTAAATACAGCTATAATTATAGAGCAATATGAGAACAGTATGAATGCCAGAGGTCCCAGTAACATAACCATTGCTAACACAAAAGCAGGGAAGCCATAAGGAGCCCTGTCAGTGCATGCCAGCGTTGTTATACCAACATGATCACAGTAGCAGTGGTTGATAATGTTTGAAGCACAGTAAGGCAGAGGGTATGCCCTAATAACTAACATTAAAGAGGGTGCATTGGCAGTTACCCATGCTGTAATACTTAGAATGAGGATAGTGGAGTTTTTAAGAACAAGGGGATATCTGAGAGGATGGCAGATTGCCAAATACCTATCTAAAGCCATCAGAAAGAGAATAAGGGAATTCACTGTGCCAAGATAGTGAACAAAGTACATTTGGACGAAGCAAGCAGTGAATGAAATGTTCCCTAATTGAAACCAATACCTACTGATGATCTTAGGTAAAGTGGTTGTGCTAAAGAGAATGTCGCATGCACTCAGATTTAGAATTATATAATACATTGGCTTATGAAGGCTGCGGTCAGTTGCAAATAAAAAAAAAATTGTAACATTGCCTGTCACAGTTAAGAAATAAACTAAGAACAGTACTGCTGAGACAATTCCTTGGTACTCTGGATGAAGTCCAGGGAATCCAGTAAGGATAAATTCAGTCACAATGCTCTGATTTCCCCCCGGCATGATGGAGTACAAATTTCCTGAACGCACTGAAAAGGAAATATAAAACATATAACATCATCTCAAACATTTAAACAATAGCAATGTGACAATAGCACCATATGCACTCTCAACAAATTTTATTTGTTTTGCATTAAAATAGGATAAATAAAATGAAGTGTGTGTGAGTAACTCACACACTTATTATCAGACTTTAAACAAACAAACTAAACAAGCAACAAGCTGATCAATTTCTACCACTCAACCTTTTACACCTACATGATGTGGAAGACTTTCAGATGCCGAGAATTAATCAAATAACTTATCAAGAGGCTAAGATGGTGCAAAAATAAAATCTTAATTTAATGAAAAGATTCTGAAATACTTCTAAAGAAAAAACTAAATTTAGTGTGCAGTTACAAGATATTATAAACTGTGAAGATTACTGAAACCCCTCCCTCCAGAAGACAACCCACACCTGCTTGTGATGAAGGTCAATGTCCCTTCCTTTTTATTCTCTAACAATCAGTCACATTAATCTCTCTTAGCCACACTAGTTTTTTCATCTAGCGGAAATACATCAATCAGTTATTGTGAAGATAAAAAAAGTAAGAAATATAACATTTCTTACTGTATTTCTAGTAGGTGTTAATGTCTGACTTGTTCAATTAATATAGTAATTAATATTAAATTGGTCAGTGGGGGGGAAATATTGCTATGCCAACTATGCATAGCGAGGAACAATCACCTTATGAGGGCTAATTGGAAGAGCCATTAATTTAATAATGCTAATGGGTTATAAATCCCACATGAGTAAACAATTGCACTTGAACAAAACCCCAATGTGTACCTAAATTGTTACTGAGGAGGGAGGGTTAATATCCCCAGTGTTTAATGGTGGTCTCTCAGCACATAGCACATTTAATCCAAGTTCATGACGTCTCTATGGCATAACATAACAAGCAAATGATTAACATGAAATGTGAAGCCTTTTAGTTTATGAGTTTTTGTCTTAAGTTGTTGGACAATGCCTGCATGTGGATATTGTTACTACAGTTTGTGGTAATTGTAGTTTGTATTATGGGTAATGTAATTGTAAATAAAAGTAGCACTATGATTAATGTTGTAGTTGTAGTAGTACATGGCAGAAGCTTCATCTACATAAATGGTAAAAACCTGTATCCAGTTTTCTAACAAGTATCTCTAAGAAGTAAGCAAAAGCACAAAATGTAATTTAAGATGCAATAGAAGGCCACCTTGAGTCTTTTCATCAACATTTTCTTTCTTAAAAAACAGACTAAACACTTGAAGAGTCAATTAATTTTTAGCCTGTAATTGTAATTAATGTAGCCTCTCATTCGCATGAATAAGTGCCATGTGCACATTTAAAGAGGTTACTTCCCCAAACAAAAGAAGCAAAAGAGGAGGGAGGAGTAAATCATGCCTAGGCCTAAATGTGTGTTGACTCAGCAGAGATAACATTAAATGAGAAAAGTTGATCTACAGGAGAATAAATATTTGAAAAATACAGAATGCCTCAGAGCCTTACTTCATTATATTCCATTTTATTTTCATATTTTCAATTGTCCCCTGTATTTCCCTTTCACAAATAAAGACCTTTCCAGCATAAATTGATGCAGAAAAAGTTAGAAATAGGTGCATGAAAATTCACCAGAATGCAGGAAATTAAGTGTTTAATGCTCAAATTAGTTTCAGACCCTCCACATCCTCCCCAAATATGTTCAAATAGATTTGGGTTGCCAGTCCAGCTGGTATTAGGTCAAATGTTTGTGCCATGTCACCAGGGCCTGGAAGCTGGCACCCATTGGGCCACTGATGCACTTCTCTAAACTCTGTGCTACTAACCGCCCAAGTTGCCCACCTATTTTTTCTACCAGCCCACCCTAATATAGCAGGCTAGAACCGGCCCTGGGAGTTCATACTGTATATATCTGACTGCTTGAATTTGTTGATGAAAACCATGTGTAGTAATATATAATAATATTGAGGCGGGGACACATCGATTTGAACTGTTGACAGGATAATTGTAATCAAATAATGAGACCAGTAAAGAGTCACACCCCAAATAGACAATCAATAAATACAAAATCGACTAAATATAATAATTGATAATCAGAGTTCAGGCAGTTTAAAACCACACAGTGCTTGCCTTCATAAACAAACGTATTTTGACCAGTGAGGCGACTGTATAAGCCACATGTATTGTTGCCATACAGGCTACAGAACACTCAATTTACAGCATTCATATTTTGACTTTCCTAAATCTATGGAACTCTATTTAAGATGTCAATTTATATAAATAACATATTAAAGAGTTGAGGTTGGAAAAAAAGTTGGAGGAAAGAATTGTTTCAACAGAAGTCAAAACACAATGTTTGCAATATGTGAACTCTGGGGAAAACAACATTGCATAAGACTGTTTTGAGATAAGAATTCACTAAGGCACAAAGACACACACACACACACATAGGAATACACTCCCACATGCACACTTTGCTCACACGTGAGACACTAATTAGCGTCCCCATGGATCTCATTTGTGTTGTTGTATCATCATCCATCATTAATGTTAAACTTCTAACATTTAAAAACCCCAGGGGGGCTGGGGCATGCAAAGGTCTATTGTTGACCCTAGTAGAGCAATTTGCTCACTGAACTATATCACTGCCAATACAAGTTATATGTATTTAAATGATAAATACATGTATTTAAATAATTGGTGTTTCCGCTCGCCGCCATCTCGCCAGTTAAAAAGAGTCAATCTCCGAATGCACTGTAACAGGGAGGAGAGTTAGTGAGGAGGAGAGCTTAGTTCCATATAAATGCACGGATAATTCGCTGTTTTGTCGTTAGTGAAAAACAATATTGACCTTGTAGTTGAAAAAGGAGCCTCATATAAGAAACAATACTAAAATCAATAGATGCGTTTATTCGCATTCGGAGATCGGATAGCAGAAACACCAGCAGCTACAATGAGTTGTTAAAAACCTTTCTTTATAGTAAACTCTGGGTAGCCTACACAAACAATGTTCTCAGTGCTGGAGTTCATGTGTAGAACTCCTGGAAAGTTTCATGTTGTGGCGAGTCTTCTTAGTGTTTTAAAAATAGTGATTTTGATGCGATCATAGTAGTGATCGCATCCGCACCCTAGCACTCCCATTCAAAAGGACATTTGACCGAAAACGAAAATATGGTAAATCTTAAAAGTGGCGCTCCTGTCCTAATTATGCTTTTAAACTAAAGTTTGACTCGGGTACATTCACAAAAAGACCCTAGGTTGCATTTTGGCGAGAGTTACACTTTAATGAGAGGGGCTGTAGCTCAGGCCGACTCGTCCTCACTGGCTTTATTTACGTTAGACCGGCTGCTGCTTGGTGTTATAAAGTAATTTGAATATTTGTTTTCGCCATGGCTTGGGCTTTGACTTTCCCGCTTGCTTGTCGCCGTTTGTAGTTTGTAAATCTATGATAGTGACTGCATTCAATCACAGCGAGAACGCAACATGTAGTTTATTTTCTTTATCACATTTAAGCTACAGTCTACAGTAATTTTTTTAAATGAAAAAAAACACAATTTATTGTTTAATAGAACAAAATATATGAAAATCAATGCAGCCTGTTTTAACACAATTTAAATAGTGCAGAGGTAGGGTTGGGTACCGAACTCTGTACTTTTTTGGGTACCGACCGAATTACATCGTTTCTACCGAGAACCGATTCACGCTAAATCAAATGGTGCCAAATTCTGTTACCCAAGAGCACATAAGCGCGAGCATATCTGTCCTCTCTGCATGTTGACAGAGAGCGGAGCTCCGACACACACGCAGAGCTGCGGTGCGGACAGAGCGAAACTACGTTGACTCTGCAGTTTGTTAAAGTCACAGTGAGTCACGGCAATGCCGGTAAAGCAGTTGCACGTGTGGTTACACTTTTCAAAACCCCGTGTAGACAGCGTATATAATGGAGAGGCGAAAGATGTATGTATGGTTAACGTTCCTCTTCCTCTGTGACAGGCAGGCACCACGTGTTCACTACGCCCTGTTGACTGACTGACAGGCTCAGGTTCTAGGGCAAGGCAACTTTATTTCCATAGCACATTAAAGAACAGTGTAAAAAGAGATAGGAAATAAAAACAGGCTAAAATAGAATGAGATACAAATACAAAAATAAAATATTCAGTGCAGTGTAAGAAATTAATAATTATTTCATTTGATAGGTTGTAGGGACAGGTTTGGGAGGGGAGAGGGAGGTGTTTTATTTTGTGTGGTGTGTAAAATGTTCTTAATAACAAAATGTTCTAAGTAAATAGGATAAATAAGTTGGGAATTATTTTTAAAACTGAAATTAATCTTTTGTTATTACAGAGGGAAAATACAAAAAAAAGGTACCGTTGGGTACCTGAATTGAATTCCAGGTACCGCTATCGGAAAAAAGTGAACGGTACCAAACCCTATGCAGAGGGAATTATTCTGACCGGAGACAATTAGAATTTTCGGTCAAACCGTAAAACCGAGGGCAAGGATTGCAAATCCTACAAAACTGTGCACACAGTTTAAATATTTTTTTCCCAGCTGATACCATGGGGGCTGCGTAGATTTTGCCGTGGTTGTTGGTGCATACATAAACATATTAAACATTAATAGTAAATAAACACAGAAACAAAAATGTAGATATAACTGTTAGTTAAAGTCCGACTGCTTAACGTCCTGCGGTTGAAGTCCTCTACAGTGAAATACAGTCACACTTTGCACCGTTTTAGCTGTATTTTAACCGGACCTGTCTGGCCCACAGACCGAAACCGGGTCGCAGTTTCTCCGCTGTTTGTAAAACTTTCCTCCGCTCCGTTAGCTAACGGCTAGCTATTTGTTGTGCTAACAGCTAGTTAGCCTGTCTGCTAGCGGGGAGGTGATGCTGATCCCTCAGGATTTTTGCCTCCTTGGAATTCTATTCTATATTTTGGCAACAGTGACGGACTATCCACAGCTTGCTAACACAAGCAGGAGCATCTGCGAGTGTTGACTTGTGAAGTGCAAGTGAAGACGGATTGGTTTTTGGAGAGGGCCTCCGTCAACGTTGCTACTAGCTAACTAGCAAGCTACACGATGCCACCCCTCAGCTGTACACCTGGCTGTGACTCGTGCCTCCTGTTCAGCCAGAAAATAGTGGAACTTGAAGCCAGAATAGCGACTCTCCACCAAATCATGGTAAATGAACAGTTCCTCAACACCATTATCATTGGAAGTACCCTCACACACACTAATACTAATGTCGGATGTCTTGATTCAGATCTGCCCTGCACTACTCTCACTCCACCACGCACTAATACAACCTCTGTCCCTGTTGTCTCTCCTCAGCCCCTGCCGAGAACCAAGCCAGCTCTCCTGACCAGGTCTACTCCACACCAGCCTGAGCCATGGCGTATAAGCAAGCATCACAGCAGGCGGTCAGGACAACGCTCAGGCCCAGCCCAACCTCTATGACTGGAAAATCGCTACACCATTCTGATGGACGATGAGGAGTTCCCTCTGCTCTGTGGAAACCCTTCTCTGCCACGTCCCCATGCCGCTCATCCTGGTCCATTCACACAGTCGGCGCCCCCTCACTCCTGCCCCTCAGACTCAACAGCTTCCACCCTGGTCATCGGAAGTTCCATGGTCAGGGACCTCTACATTTCCCCTTCACCTAGCGGTCCCTCCAAGGTCTACTGCTTCCCTGGTGCCAAGGTCCATGACATCCAGCACAAACTCCCAAGCATCCACGCCTGCCACGCTAAGGTCGACAACATCATCGTGCATGTGGGCACAAACGACATCAGAGAGAGACGGTCGATAGCACTCCAGAAAGACTTCATAACTCTCATCACCACCCTGATGGGCACAGAAAAACGGATCGTCATCTCTGGGCCTCTAACTACCTAAAGAAAGGGTGCTGAGAGATGTCCAGACTGTTCACACCTGGCTGAAACTCCACTGTGCTTCCCTGAGCATTCCCTATTATATGTCAACAACTTTGACTTGTTCTGGGAGAGGCCCAGCCTGCTGAAGCATGATGGTCTCCACCCAAACCAACATGGAGCCAGGCTGCTATCTGACAACATAACGACCACACTGAGTAAGTATTGACATTCTGTAGAAAATATCACAGATTCATGCCCCCCAGGTATTGATCCTAATGGCACTTTACAAGTGGATGGATCTGAAAATGTTTTCTACAGGGTAACATGTAGTACTACTACTATTCCAGTTATAATCAACAATAGACCATACAAAGTGGTGAATCCCCTAAGTAATAAGAAGTTGACTGCAAACATAGTCAATTTAGCATCCATTCCCCGTCAGCCAAAGCCTGTCCCAAAAAATGAGACGGTGTCTGTTCCTCGACTCAGATCAGTTAAATCAAAGGTAATCAAAAGAGGGGTAATACTTAACAACCTAATTGGGATTAAAACTACCACTGCAATGATAGAACAGGATAGGAAAATTAGATGTGGACTATTAAATATCAGATCTCTGTCTTCTAAAGCAGTACTAGTAAACAATTTGATATCAGATAATCAAATTAATCTATTCTGTCTTACTGAAACATGGCTGGGCCATGAAGAATATGTTTGTCTAAATGAAGCGACTCCTCCCAGTCCTAATAATACTCAAATTCCTAGAGCCTAAGGCCAAGGAGGGGGAGTTGCAGCCATATTTGATTCAAGCCTGTTAATTAATCCTAAACCTAAACTAAATTATAACTCGTTTGAAAGCCTTGTTCTTAATCTTCAACATCCAACATGGACAACAGTACAGCCAATTATATTTGTTGTTGTCTACCGAGCTCCAGGTCCATATTCAGATTTTTTTATCGGAATTCTCTGAGTTTCTGTCACATGTAGTCCTTAAATCAGACAAAGTACTTATTGTAGGTGATTTTAATATCCATATGGACGTTGATAACGACAGCCTTAGTATTGCTTTCAACTCATTACTAGATTCAATTGGTTTTAGTCAGAGTGTGCATAAGGCCACCCACTATTTTAACCACACCCTCGACCTGGTGCTGGCATATGGCATAAAAATTTAAGATGTAATAGTATTCCCATAGAATCCTTTATTATCAGACCACTTCTTAAAGTGATGGTTTGGAGTAATTTCACCCTAAGGTCCTTTGCACCATGACCTCGAGCCAAACATCCCCCCAGAAGCTTTTTTCACCTGGGTCGAACATTGGGAGAGTTAGCGTAGAGTAGCGTTATCAGCTGAATAGCTTAGCGCAGGGGCTAATGGATCCAGTGATGTATCTCGTAAAGTGTTATTTACATACACTTCTGGTGTACTTACAAACTTTCCAATACATCGTTTTATGAGTGCATAACCTATTTGTACTAGTGTAGAAGTTTGGTATAATTTCGGGCATTATTAGTGTTGTCATTTACGAGATACATCACTGGATCCATTAGCCCCTGCGCTAAGCTATTCAGCTGATAACGCTACTCTACGCTAAGTCTCCCAATGTTCGACCCAGGTGAAAAAAGTTTCTGGGGGGGTGTGTTTGGCTCGAGGTCATGGTGCAAAGGACCCTAGGGTGAAATTACTCCGAACCATCACTTTAATAACTTTTGAATTCTTAATACCCGACTTTACGAAATTAGATAAAAGCTTCTACACTAGATGCCTATCTGACAGTGCTATAGCTAAATTTAACGAAGATATTCCAACAGCACTAAACTTAATACCGTGCTTTAATAAAACAGAGGACCTTTATGTTAACTTTAGTCCGTCCCAAATTGATAATTGTGTAGATGGTGCTACGGCTGTCTACGGACAACTTTAGACTCTGTTGCTCCCCTCAAAAGAACTAATAGTATAGTATAATAGTCTTAGCCAACTATAGACCTATATCTAACCTTCCCTTTCTCTCCAAGATCCTTGAGAAGGTAGTCGCTAATTAGTTATGTGATTTTCTACATAGCAATAGTTTATTTGAGGACGTTCAGTCAGGATTTAGAAAGCATCATAGCACAGAGACGGGCACTGGTGAAAATTACTAACGACCTTCTAACTGCTTCAGACAAAGGACTTGTCTCCTTACTTGTCTTACTAGATCTTAGTGCTGCATTCGACACTATTGACCATACCATCCTGTTACAGAGATTGGAACATTTAGTTGGCATTAAAGGAATTGCACTAAGCTGGTTTAAGTCCTATTTCTCTGACTGATCTCAATTTGTTAATGTTAGCAATAACTCCTCCAGGTACGCTGAAGTTAGCCATGGCGTTCCACAAGGCTCAGTGCTTGGACCAGTTCTATTCTCCTTATATATGCTTCCTCTAGGAAATATTATTAGGAAACACTCAATTAACTTTCACTGTTATGCGGATGACACCCAATTATACTTATCAATCAAGCCAGATGAAACCAGTCAGTTAGCTAAACTTCAAGTATGCATTAAAGATATAAAATCATGGATGACCTACAATTTTCTGATGTTAAACTCAAACAAAACTGAAGTTATTGTGCTGGGCCCTAAACACCTCCGAACCTCATTATCCAAAGATATAATTACTCTGGATGGCATTGCTCTGGCCTCCAGCACTACTGTCAGAAATCTAGGAGTTATTTTTGATCAGGATATATCCTTTAACGCCCACTTAAAACAAACCTCTAGAACAGCCTTTTTTCACCTTCGTAACATTGCCAAAATTAGGAACATCCTGTCTCAAAACGATGCTGAAAAACTAGTCCATGCATTCGTTACTTCCAGGCTGGACTATTGTAATTCCCTATTATCAGGATGCTCTAATAAAACCCTTAAGACTCTCCAGCTGATCCAGAATGCTGCAGCACGTGTTCTGACAAAAACTAAGAAAATAGATCATATTTCTCCTGTATTAGCTTCTCTGCATTGGCTTCCTGTAAAATCCAGGATTGAATTTAAAATCCTTCTTCTGACCTACAAAGCTTTAAATGGTCAAGCACCTCCATATCTTGAAGAGCTCATAGTACCTTATTGTCCCACTATAGCACTGCGCTCCCAGAATGCCGAGTTACTTGTGGTTCCTAGAGTCTCTAAAAGTAGAATGGGAGCCAGAGCTTTCAGCTACCAGGCTCCTCTCCTGTGGAACCAGCTCCCAATCTGGGTTCGGGGGGCAGACACCGTCACCACTTTTAAGAGCAAACTTAAAACTCTCCTCTTCGATAAAGCCTATAGTTAGGGAGTGAGGAGTTGCAGCATTCGACTATACAAGCGGGGAGCGTGATGTCATGACGCACCCCCTCCCTATCTCTGCTTCTCTTCATAGAAAGCTTACTATATTTAGGGTATGAGGAGTTGCAGCGTAATGCCTAGACCGGCCGGAGTGGGTGTGTAGCCACAGTCATGGCGCACCCCACCCTATCTCTGCTTCTCCCCATAGAAAGCTTACGTATACTAAAGGCCGGGACACACAGGGCCGATAATTGGCCGTTGGACAGTCTGGCGAGGTCAGTGACTCGAGTCTGTTCGGTGTGTCCCGTGCCGTCGTCAGTCTGGGGGGCTGTCGGCGTTAATTTTGGCTGACCTGACATGTTCAGTCAGAGGCAGGGCAGTCGGGACTCACCCGGAAATGGCGAGCGGAATGAGCGTAACTAGAGTCTCTCAAAATCTGACGAAAATCTTTTAAACTGACCTTTGTTGAGCTGAAATGAAGACAGATTCAGCAACTGCATGGCCTATTTTCCACTTAAAATGTTTTCAGAAACATGTTTCAGTGAACTATTTTAGTACAATATGAGATCATATTCTGAACGAGCCGCCATGACAGTCTGGCTTTGAATTTCTGGAGAAAACCAACCAATGATTCGTCCAATCAGCTGCCGGTTTTCATTTCTTGGGCAACAATACAGAGTAGCGCCGCCTGCTGCTATGGAGACGTATTACGTTTCTCAAGTCGGTGTCGCCTCAGTGTGTCCCGAGGCAGTTTTTTGGACCTCGGGGACCCGACTGATCATCTTGACTGGCTTTTCTGTCGACGGTCGGACATATGGCTGGTGTGACCCAGCCTTTAGGGAGTAAGGAGTCGCAGCGTTAGCCTAGCCCGGCGGGGGAAGGTGTGTAGCCACAATCACGGAACACAGCCTCCCTATCTCCCCTTCCCTGCAGCTCTTAGTTATGCAGTTATAGTTCTAGACTACCGGGGTACCTCCTTTGACACACTGACCTTCTCTCTCCTCTCTCTTTGCATCTGTGTGTATCCATGTCCCAGAAATGCTTGTTACTAACCTAGCTCCGGGGAGCTTATTCCCCGGAGTCCTTATTTTCTTTTTCCACCCAGCATGTTTCCTTGGATCATGATGGCACCTACATCATGGTGGCAGCTGTCGTTGTGGTCCTGCTCTACACGCTGCTACGCTCTGCAATGCCCAGGTTCGACTTGCTATGTCCGGCCAATGCCCTGCCACGCCCTGTTACACCCTGCTGTGCTCTACGACACCATGAACTATTACAACTACTACTTCTAGTCATTATCTTTATTGTGACTATTATTGCCATTGTTCATCACACCCCCAACCGGCACATGTCAGACACCGCCTACTAAAAAATATATATATATATATATATATATATACAGTACAGGCCAAAGGTTTGGACATACCTTCTCATTCAATGCGTTTCCTTTATTTTCATGACTATTTACATTGTAGATTCTCACTGAAGGCATCAAAACTATGAATGAACACATATGGAATAATGTACTTAACAAAAAAGTGTGAAATAACTGAAAACATGTCTTATATTTTAGATTCCTCAAAGTAGCCACCCTTTGCTTTTTTGATAGCGCTGCAAACCCTTGGTGTTCTCTCAATGACTATCATGAGGTAGTCACCTGAAATGGTTTTCACTTCACAGGTGTGCCTTGTCAGGGTTAATTTGTGGAATTGTTTCCCTTATTAATGGGGTTGGGACCATCAGTTGTGTTGTGCAGAAGTCAGGTTGATACACAGCCGACAGCCCTATTGGACCACTGTTAGAATTCATATTATGGCAAGAACCAATCAGCTAAGTAAAGAGAAGCGAGTGGCCATCATTACTTTAACAAATGAAGGTCAGTCAGTCCGGAAAATTGCGAAAACTTTGAATGTGTCTCCAAGTGTAGTCGCAAAAACCATCAAGCGCTACAACGAAACTGGCTCACATGAGGACCGCCCCAGGAAAGGAAGTTCCTGAGTCACCAGCCTCAGAAATCGCAAGTTAACAGCAGCTCAGATTAGAGACCAGATGAATGCCACACAGAGTTCTAGCAGCAGACACATCTCTAGAACAACTGTTAAGAGGAGACTGCGCAAATCAGGCCTTCATGGTCAAGTAGCTGCTAGGAAACCACTGCTAAGGAGAGGCAACAAGCAGAAGAGATTTGTTTGGGCCAAACAAACATAAGGAATGGGCATTAGACCAGTGGAAATCTGTGCTTTGGTCTGATGAGTCCAAATTTGAGATCTTTGGTTCCAACCGCCGTGTCTTTGTGCGACGCAAAAAAGGTGAACGGATGGATTCTACATGCCTGGTTCCCACCGTGAAGCATGGAGGAGGAGGTGTGATGGTGTGGGGGTGCTTTGCTGGTGACATTGTTGGGGATTTATTCAAAATTGAAGGCATACTGAACCAGCATGGCTACCACAGCATGCTGCAGCGACATGCCATCCCATCCAGTTTGCGTTTAGTTGGACCATCATTTATTTTTCAACAGGACAATGACCCCAAACACACCTCCAGGCTGTGTAAGGGCTATTTGACCAAGAAGGAGAGTGATGGAGTGCTGTGCCAGATGACCTGACCTCCACAGTCACCAGACCTGAACCCAATCGAGATGGTTTGGGGTAAGCTGGACCACAGAGTAAAGGCAAAAGGGCCAACAAGTGCTAAGCATCTCTGGGAACTCCTTCAAGACTGTTGGAAAACCATTTCAGGTGACTACCTCTTGAAGCTCATCAAGAGAATGCCAAGAGTGTGCAAAGCAGTAATCAGAGCAAAGGGTTGCTACTTTGAGGAATCTAACATATAAGACATGTTTTCAGTTATTTCACACTTTTTTGTTAAGTACATAATACCATATGTGTTCATTCATAGTTTTGATGCCTTCAGTGAGAATCTACAGTGTAAATAGTCATGAAAATAAAGGAAATGCATTGTAGTCAGCTGCAAATATGGCTTGACCCCAAAAAAATTCTAACAAAAGATTTTTCAGTGGTTTACAGTAGTATCAGATGTACCTAAAAACATACTAAAAGTTTACCAAAGTTTGACTTCAAGAAAGGCCCCATTTTCAAAATGGTCGGCCGCCAGGTCCTTAAAAAGACCATTACTCCTTTGTATTCCTACTACACCATGAATACTGGTACCTTATACATGTTTTGGCCATTTAATATTCTAATTAGCATATTTGTATGATAAATAAGCACAATTATATATATATATATATATATATATATATAATGTGTATATATATATATATATGTGTATATATGTATGTATGTATGTATGTATATATATATATATAAAATTGTAATTGTAATTATAAAATTTCCCTTAAGTAATTGCATATTTCTCATATCATTTTGCCTAGTGTTGGTGGTTTCTGTCCATCAGCTCCCTTCTGATGAACCTCTACCACATCAGAGCCATCTCTTAAGTTTTTACAGCAAATGTGGCAAGTTTCTTGGTTTACAACAATATGACTCATGTTCAAAGTTGGAGTGTACTTTTTCCTCAAGCTAATCCAACAATGTCATCCTCTCTTAATACACTCACATTGTTGGCCTTTGTCATGTGTTAGAAATCTTTCTAATGTTCTTTTGACACCCCCATAAAATGACACTGAGCATGTGTCTGAGAATAAGACATTTGTGCTGTAATATACACTACCGGTCAAAGGTTTTAGAACACCCAATCTTTTTAGTTTTTTTATTGAAATTTGAGCAGTTCAACTCCAATGAATAGCTTGAAATGGTCCAACGGTAAGTAGTCAACTGCTTGAGGTTAAAAAAATAAGTAAGGTTACTCAAAACTGAAAAATAATGTACATTTCAGAATTTTACAAAAAGGCCTTTTTCAGGGAACAAGAAATGGGTTAACAACGTAAAGCTGTTCTGGAGGTTGATCAAGCTTTGAATGTTGGTACTACCAATTCCCACAGGTGTTCCAACTTGTCTGGGTTATTTACAACCCCCTCTGTTTGTATAAAAGTATTGTTGGAACACACTGTGGTACCATACCCTCGTGAGCATTGTATGAACAGTATTGTACTGCAGAAAGTAGTATGTTGCTATAAAAATGGTGGGAAAAAGAAAATTAACAATGGAAGACCATCATAACACTTAAGAATGTTGGTCTTTCCTACAGAGAAGTTGCAAAGAAAGTCAATGTGTCAGTGAGTACAGTATTCTTCACCATCAAAAGGCACTTAGAAACTGGGGAAAACTCTGACAGGAAGAGGTCTGGCAGACCCAAAGCCACAACAGAATCAGAAGACAAGTTTCTGAGAGTCAACAGCTTGCGTGATAGGCGGCTCACAGGACAACAGCTTCAAGCACAGCTTAATAGTGGTCGTAATAAGCAAGTCTCAGTTTCAACTGTAAAGAGAAGACTTCGAGCTGCAGGTTTGATAGGTCGAGTTGCAGCAAGACAGCCATTGCTAAGACGTCAGAATAAGAAAAAGAGGCTTGCCTGGGCCAAGAAACATCGTCAATGGACTACTGAAGACTGGAAGAAGGTGTTATGGACTGATGAATCAAAATTTGAAATCTTCGGTTCATCACGCAGGATTTTTGTACGCCATCAAGTAGGTGAAAGGATGGTTCCTCAGTGTGTGACATCAACTGTCAAACATGGAGGAGGAAGCGTGATGGTGTGGGGCTGTTTTGCTGGATCCAGGGTCGGTGATTTGTACAGAGTGAAAGGCACCCTGAACCAAAACGGCTACCACAGCATTCTGCAGCGCCATGCAGTACCCTCTGGTATGTGCCTAGTTGGTCAGGGGTTCATCCTACAGCAAGATAATGACCCAAAACATAAGTCCAAGCTATGCCAGAACTACCTTAGCAAGAAAGAACAAGATGGTAAGCTTAAAAACATGGAGTGGCCAGCACAGTCACCAGACTTAAACCCCATTGAGCTGGTTTGGGATGAACTGGACAGAAAAGTGAAAGCAAAGCAACCTACAAGTGCCACACATTTATGGGAACTTATGCTACAGAGTTGGGAAGAACTTTCTGAAGAATATTTGATTTCCATTGTAGAAAGAATGCCACTTCAGCTGTTATATCTGCCAAAGGGGGCTACTTTGATGAGTCAAAAATTTAGACTACATTTTGGTTTATAAATTGATTCCATGATTTCTTTTTTAACTTAAATTTGTTCTATTCTTTCATTTGAGAGTACAATGAGACATTGAACTACATGAATTTCAATTAAAACCTGGAAAAACTGGGGTGTTCTAAAACTTTTGACCGTAGTGTACATTTTTTTTTTACCCACCACATGGAGGAGGAGTGTGGTGGTGGGGGGTAAAAGTAATTTAAGTTACTTTTGGGTGGAATAACTTTTACATTGAATGTCAAGTCTGTGTTTTAGCAAAAAAAGGGTATGTGTCCAAAAACGCATACTGAATAGGAGTTACATGACATAGGCTAAATCGTTTACATCTCTGATTCACCCCAAAAAACATAAAACCTTACAGTTATCTCACAAAATGTATTCCATAAGTATGTCATCATGTTAGTGCAATTTAGACAAGTCCAATGGATTCATAGACCCAGAAAACATGGGGTTAGACACCAAGATTACTTGGCTAGGTCAAATAATGAAGGAGTTAGGATATTTTGAGGGCTTCCTGCCCATCATTGGACGCCATCTTGAAAATTACACTTTTATAGTGGTCAAACTTTGGTAAACTTTTAGTATGTTATTAAGGACACCTAATACTACAAAAAACAGCTGAGAAACCTTTTGTTAGAATTTTTTTAGGGTTAGATGTTTTTTTTTCATATATGCAGCCGCCTATTGAATGAGAAGGTGTGTCCAAACTTTTGGCCTGTACTGTGTGTGTATATATATATATATATATATATATATATATATATATATATATATATATTAGAGATTCAAATGGCTTACCAATAGAGGAAACTCACGGACCACCAGTGGTACTTGTACCATAGTTTGAGAACCAGTGACTTAAAGAGATATTTTGCTGATTTAAATCCAGCTATGTGCCATGACAGTATGGCCAGTGTGTTCAGATGAACCGTGTGTGGCTTCACACCGTGGCCGCAGCGCACGAGGCTCAGATCACCCAAGGTCTGCTGAAATCTGCCAGATGACGCAAAATGCATCACAGGGTTCTGCTGAGATCGGTGAATTTCAAAATCAAATAAAAAATAAACACCTGTAAGTCAGTATCTGTCAGGTGGGCAAAAAACATAAAAATCACATTTATTAATGTTTATTCCTTTTGCCCTTATTAAGGAAGTGCAGATGACTAACCATTGAAACTGAAGACATTCTCAAACTGTTTGACTATTTTGGATGTTCTTTAAGTGGTTTCTGTTCCCGACCCAAATTATTATCCCAGTCCGGCCCTGAGCGTGGCTGATGTTTAAAATATTTATCATAGTATGTTTATGTTTTAGATAGTGATAGCAATATATATCATGCTATTTTTCACTTCACAATACAGAAAAAATACTCCAGTCAATAATAATAAATGATAAGTAATGTCTTTGGGTAAAAAGTAAGAGAACGTACGGCAGTTATAGTAATTTAGTTTATTTGTTTAGATACTTTGAGTTGATTTTAATATCACAGATTTCAGTAAATGTTATTGAAGTGGAAATGTGATTGCATATTTTACTAAACTACTTTTGGAAAATCCTACATTTATTGCATTATGTTATGGCACAATTAGGATATTCTAGTTAAATGTGCTTTGAATCTCTTTTCGCTTGTATGTCAAACTTAAAAAAAAAGAAAAACCTTTATTAAAGAACCTTTACTGAATTTGAGAGTTATTTGTTGATTTGGGGCCTATGACCAAAAGTAAAAAAGTTACTGCCAGTGTTCTACATCTACTTGAGTGAGATATTCTAGTCCCATTTCTATTTTCTATGGCTAATAAAGTGTTTTACACTATTTAATTATAAAATACAACTTAGACAAACCACTCTAACTTTCACAAGCTCACTTGAAAAAAACAGCAGCTGTTTACGGCATTGTGTCACCAAATCCTTTGAGGTTCATTACCAGAGCTGAGTACAGAGGATCGTCACTCCAGAGGGCTGAGAGTGACATATCTTTCCTAGGAACACTTCGTAAACAAAGAAGTCATTAACTTAATGAGCAAAGTTAAAGAAAGAAACAGTAACCAAGCATCGGTAACCATCACACAATGTTAGGAACACAGTTACGTGAGGAAAGACATCCTCTGAGTGACGACATGCTCAACATGCTTTCCCAAGGTCTTAAACACAATTGCTTCAGCCAAACATCCTACAAAAAAAAATATGCAAAATACAAAAACATATTTACATTATGTATAAGGAGACATAAAAAAGCAAGGACATTTGAAACGATACAAACAAGGTTCAAAGTTAGAATGTAACTTATTTACAGTATTTGTAGTAAAGTAAAGTCTTTGTAGTGACTTCAGAAACCAAAATAAGGGCGCTTTCACACCTGTAGTTCGGTAGACTCAGTTTAATTCGGGGGTAAAGTTGCAACATTGCATTTTTGCAGCGCGACTCGAGCTCTAACCTGTTAACATGGGAGCCAAAATTTAAACGGACACGCCATGCAGCTGACATGCTCGCGCGACGCATCCAGTGTGTAACCAGCCTAAATTCGTCCAATATGGTGCCAGATTTCTATAGAGACTTCCAGGCGAAAACCAGGCTAAAACACACTGTAAACAGGCCTTCATATGTAGCAGAAAAAACACCCAATCTGGCAACACCAGCCACCAGTGTCTCACCGCCGCATGCGTCATCAAAACAAAAAGCAGCGTGGAGGCTTCGTATGATCATTTAAACGGAAAAAAAGGTCGGTGAGGATGGGAAAAATCGTACATTTCTGTGCAAACTTTGCCCACCGGCTTTCAAAAAGAAAATCTGCACTTCAGTCCCATCCACAGCAAACCTGAAACGGCACATTGAACTGATTGGATATGAAGATGAAATCTGATGCATAGTTTCAGTGTTAAAACTGATAAAATAATTGCGGTCTGTGGTTCTATATGGGCTGTGGCAATAATTTTGAAAAATAATAGCTCGCAGCAACATATGGAAAAAAAAAGAACTATGAACTAGTTCATTTTTGGAATTGTGAACTTAGTTCAAAATTTTAAAGTATCAACTATGAACTGAACTAGTTCATTTTAAAATTTGTGAACTGAACTTGGAACTAGTTCATGCAGAAAGTGAACTTTCCCAACACTGATTATTATTAGCTGGATACATGGTTAAACATATTTGCTCTTCCTGATGTATCTCAGTGTGTACTTCATCCATAGCAAATCACCACCAATCGGTCCCAATACTCCCAGTTAAATAGAGTTAATCATATGCTTTGTAAATCTTTACAATCATTCCCTGAAAGAACCAAGCAGGCCTGCCTTGTTTTACAATTCAAATTTTCTTCATAAATTTGCCATTTTCAGCTGGCTCGAGGTTTGTTGTTTTTTCCGAAGGGAATAAGAGACAACGGCAACACACAGATAACACAAGGCAAGGGACATGATC
This sequence comes from Perca fluviatilis, assembly GCF_010015445.1. NCBI lineage: Eukaryota > Metazoa > Chordata > Actinopteri > Perciformes > Percidae > Perca > Perca fluviatilis. The sequence continues at coordinate 38,808,964 of NC_053113.1, read as the reverse complement.
CACACTAAGGTCACTGTGACATCTCAAAACATGTTTTTGGCCATTAATCAAAACTTCTTACGCTAATTATGACAACATTTCACACTAATGTATAATAGGATAAAATTATGAAGTGATGACGTTTTAAATCAAAAAGGTCAACTTCACTGTCCCATCCTAATGTTCTGAAAAAACACTTTTCTGGCCAGTATTTAACACCATACCTCAGGAACAGAAGAGGAGACATTTGGATTTGGACCAAGTTTTAGGAAACAACATCCTCTAGCCCTGCCATTAGTTCAAAGTTTACAATTTTGCCCAATGATGTCAGGATCTCAGAAGAGCAATATTATCTTAACATTGCCTCAGTGTGGCCGCGTCTGTCCCATTCTAGTCAATGCAATATTTGAAAAATTTGGCACAAATGTACACTTAGACTCAATAACTCATAATGTTCTGAAAAAACAATTTTCTGGCCATTATTCAACACCATACCTCAGGAACAGAAGAGGAGACATTTGGATGGATATCTTATTGATGATTTCATAATTCATGATTAACTGATACATTGATTTAATGCATTATCACTGTATGGTCACTGCAAATCAGGCACATTCATTAATATATTGCTGGATTACATTATTTGCTTCTTCTGCGTAAATAATATCAGGCCAACAAAAGCCTGGGAGACAATGGTATGTTATACTGTAGGTTGATATGAACTGTGTAGAATAAATTGTGATGTCTTTACATGGTGATTATAATTGAGGTGTGCGATATCAAATTTGACCACAGTATGGAGACAAAGAATACGTTTGTCAGTGTAGCTCTCTGTAAGAATGATTTTCTAAAGAGTGAGCATCATTATTGTCATTTACAGTATTATTTAAGGACTATATATAGCCTAATGTTTTTTTTTTTAAATCGCCATTTTCATGGAGTGGGCGGGTGTGCTACTTTCTTGTGGCATAGGGAGACTCTTTCAAAGAGTTTCTTATCGCTCTCTCTTCTTTTCTCTCTTTCTCTCTCTCTCCCCCTCTTTTCACTTCCCCCCTAGACTTTTGTATTTGTACTGTTGCACAGCAATTTCCCTCAGTATGAATACAGTTTTATTTGATCTTATTTCATCTCAACAATGGGCCCCATATTGCACCACCTGTGGTTAACTTTCAGTACCTCCCCTGATTCCCCTCCATCCAGCCAAGTTCCTTGCCTGAAACACATTTCCTAACTATATATCTATGTTTTAATATCTGGCAGCTTTCCCTTTTGACACTGGAGAATTGTTTGCTTACTTTTTCCACTTTCACTGTGCTTTCTAAATTATAAGGTCGTCATTTGTTGAATTAAAAGTATCTGTTCATTTTGTTTCTATTTTTGCATGAGGATGCTTGCAATGTGGTTGTTGTCGTGGTCACAGTGTAGTTTCGGAGCATCAAATTACAAAACTTTAAAATGACAGATTAAACTGAGGGTTTAAATTGCAAAATTGATTTTCAGTGCTTCCTTAGTAGACTAAGTCACAGTATTAAAACACTAGTTTAGGCTGTATGTCAATAATCTAGTCTTAAACAACACCAAGAACAAGAATATTGCCCAAAAGTCAATTTAAATTGTATTATTTAGACTTAGACCTATTTGATAACCTTAATTTTACAATATACAGCAGCCTGCAGGCAGGTAAGGGAATGGGAAATATAATAGAATCAGCTTTATTGGCCAATTATGTCAAAAAAATTTGACTCTGGATTCCCATTGTTCACAGTGTGCCAAGTACAAATGTACAGAAAGATACACAGACACATATCAGGGTTTCTCCTGGCTCAGAATGGGCCTTTGGGGGGATTAGTCCATGTAGAGTAAAGGCAGAGAGTCTGTGTTACCTTATTTGACAGAAGTCTATGGATTTACATGTTATTTATGACAGTTTGATAAACAAAAATGTATATTCTCCATTCTTATCATTTTGGTGCTGGTGATTTTCCTTTGGGGCTGGCTAAAACCTCTTTGGGGGGCGCTCAAAATTCCTCTATGCAGGAAAAAGCCTGCATATAAACAAGGACTGCAAGGCTAAAAAAGATAAACTAACAAAACAAATAACTTTTGTAAAGGTATTACATACTTACTAGTTATTACGTTATCAGGGTTCTTTAGATAAGTATATTGGATGATCTGAACCTCTTTTTAACTAAATGATTCTTTCTCCTCCTCATGTTAAGGATCAATGTGCTACAATGTAAAACAGCAAATATGAAGTTTTATGTGTTTTCAGTTATATTTGGAGCCACATATTAAATTAATCATCCTTTCCTTATGTCTGTGGCTTTCTTTGAGCTTAGCTTTTAGTTCACACTAACTATAATGTACTTTTAAAGAAACAACTGGCTCTTACAGTGGTGCTCATGAGTTTATGAACTCATGCTGAAAAGAGGAATAAAAAAATCATCTTTTGGAAATTGATCTTAATGCCTTAATTAAAAAAAAATCCAAACCTTTAAGGACACCAATTTTCTCATCAAAGTTTGCCGTGACCATGTTAATATATGTATGTATATTGTTTCTTTTTGTTTTAATGTGATCATCTCAAAAGGTTATCTAACTTGAAATATAAAGTTTGTTAGGCGCTGAGGCATATGAAAAAAACAAGAAATGACAATACTTCTTACAACATGAATTTTGAGTTATGTGATGATTTGATGTGTGCACAATCAAACAAATAATAATAATAATAATAAACAATAATAAATACAGTGCATGACCTAAGTAGGATCATAATACTGTTTGTATGAAAAATAAAGGAAATTAAGGAGGAAAACTAAATACTCTTTTTTGACACATTGAAGAATGTATTGTCCTTCCATTCAAGCATTGCACAGTACACATTCAAATCATTTCTACATATTACTGAGTGTTTTCACAATGCACATACAGAAGAGGGCGCCATCAGTACACACTAAACTCATTCATACCAACAAATAAACAGAAGGCACATGCAATCCATTGGTTCAACATTGTACGGCTCTGTTGCATTTTATGTGATTTGCTGCCCTCTTGTGTTTTTTGAGATCAGTAGACAGGAAAGGTCGACAACATAAGGATATGCAGTGGTGCTCATAAGTGTACACACCCATGCTAAAGTTGACTAAAAAGAGGAATAAAAAAATCATCTTTTGGAAATTGATCTTAATGCCTTAATTAAAAAGATTAGGAAAATCCAACCTTTAAGGACACCAATTTTCTTTGTGAATGAATAATGTATCGTAAATAAATAAATGTTCTTCCTTTAAATACAGAGGCATAAGTATACATACCCCTATGTTAAATTCCCATAGAGGCAGGCAGATTTTTATTTTTAAAGGCCAGTTATTTCATGGATCCAGGATACTATGCATCCTGATAAAGTTCCCTTGGTCTTTGGAATTAAAATAGCCCCCCCCCCTCCCCCCCCCAAATTTAGCATGGGTGTGTACACTTATGAGCACCACTGTATATCCTTATGTTGTCGACCTTTCCTGTCTAGTGATCTCAAAAAACACAAGAGGGCAGCAAATCACATAAAATGCAACAGAGCCGTACAATGTTTACAATGCTTAATTTCCTTTATTTTTCATACAAACAGTATTATCATCCTACTTAGGTCATGCACTGTATTTATTATTATTATTATTATTATTATTATTATTATTATTATTTGTTCCATTGTGCACACATCAAATCATCACATAACTCAAAATTCAGGTTGTAAGAAGTATTCTCATTTCTTGTTTTTTTCATATGCCTCAGTGCCTAACAAACTTTATATTTCAAGTTAGATAACCTTTTGAGATGATCACATTACAACAAAAAGAAGTAATATACATACATATATTAACACGGTCACGGCAAACTTTGATGAGACACTGGATTCACAGGTTGGCCTGTTCACATATTGCTTCTGATTAAACATGTAAACTGTATATCAGCTGTCAAAACCAGTAGTTGTGTGTAGTTTTACTGTTAACTTACAGTATTCTTGATCAGTTGATAAGAGAAATACCTCATTGTTATTAGTAGCTAGCACATACTGGTGACTTATTTGTAAAAATGAATATTAAGTGCAACTACTGGAAGAGAAAAAATGACAACAATTTGAAAATGCTTTTCATATTAGTATAATAATCAAAATGGTGAAGTCATTATTTAGCATTACCTTGTACAATATTTAGTCAAAAGTCAATAACTGTTAAAGACAATCTATACTGTAGTTTTTATATGCATTTTTTAATTACCTTTTTTCAGAAACTTGAACCTTACATGAACATAAAGCCAGGGATCTAGTTGCAAAGACTGTATTTATAAGGTAGCAGGACAAGCTGTCGTTGGGAGAAGATAACCATGTCACAATTGAAGGAAGTTTTAGCTTGCTGCATGCCTAAGATGGAAGGATTTTATTCCTCAAAAAGTACACTAGTTTTTCTCGAATTTCTTTTGTTTTCAATCCATAGATGATTGGATTCAGTGTTGGGGGGAAAATTAAAGTTGACATCCCAATGAAACTCCTTAGTTGTGGTGAAATGTTATTTATTCTGTATGATATGATGGTAAAAAGACCCAGACACTCCAACAGGAGAAAAACAAATAGATGTGTAGCACACGTCTGCAGAGCTTTGGCTTTTGTGTCTGGTCGTTTGGATTTGAAGCATGCAACAAGGATCCGCAGATATGTGTACAAAATCATCCCATTAGCTACTACTTGTGTAAGAGCAACTATAAAAAGCCCATAAATGTTATTGATGGTTGTGTTGGCGCAGACCAGAGTAAGCAAAGATGGATTATCACAGTAGGGATGTGTTATTTCAGATCGACAGCGGGGTAAACGCAAAAGCAGGAAAAAAAGCACACCTATTAAAACTAAACAACATACCCACACAACTATGGTTATTCTCATAATATGAGCATACGTCATAACTGTGTTGTATTTCAAAGGCAAACATATGGCAATATATCTATCATATGCCATAGCACACAGAATGGTCACTGTACCTGCTGCATAGATGTGGATAAAGAAAGCTTGGGCAACACAAGCTGAGTACTGCATTGTTTTGCTGTTTGTCAGTATGTCCTTAATGAGCTGTGAGAAGAGGGCTGAGGAGCCTATAAGGTCGTTGATAGGAAGGTTCAGCAGAATTAGATACATGGGCTGATGCAGGGATTTGTTCAGTACAATGGTGAGGATTAGAATAAGGTTGCAGAAAAGTATGATCATGTAGCTCAGAGTTGCAAAAAGAAATGCCGGAAAGACATCTTCAGAGGAGAGATTAAAGCGATTCAGCACTAAAACATATGACGTGTTGTACAAGTTGTCCATTTTTATGCTTTTTCTCCCTAGAAAATTGAAAAAATCATTAATAATAATTTAATTATTAAATAGCATAACTATTTCATACACAACATCCATTTAGCAAGAATATGGGTGACTTATTAAAACAAGAAATGCATACAGAGATAATGTTGTAAAAAGTGTGAAAATTACTATATTAGCAAATAGTAAATTCTCACTGCCAAGATTACCAGATCAAAGCTTGGATACTTCCACACAAGTCCACATACATTTCAGTTAAACATTACCCATTACATATCATATGCTGTGCATAGATAACAAGTTATAGTCTTGGAATTCACAGCTTTGCACTGAAACTCCAGAAACAAAATAAAGCTTATGACGGGCAGAAAACAGTAGATTCATTCAATTGCTGAACTAAAAGAGAAACATGTCATGGATCATCACAAACCAGTACCGGCAATACTGGCAATGACCACCTGGTTCAGAAGGTTTAGCAGCTTTATAGGAGGGATATTTTGCTGAACACCAGAAAGCTCCCTGGAGTCTTTTTGGTTACCATGAAGTCTATCTACAGATTGTTAAGAAAATGACTTGACTGGCTAACAAGAGATTTGGAGGAATAATAAATGAATAAGCTACCCTACCACCACCCACATTAACATAAAACAAAGTAAAATGATTGAGTTGAAACAGAAACAAGATTTTCTATTGTTAAAACAAAAAAAAAAAACACTTTAGTATATTGTACAATATATGTTCTTTGATTACTTTCTAGTTATATAGGTCATGTTTTGATCCCACACTTTCCAACCTAGGATGGTAGCGGCATCATCCATACAGGTATTGTAGACAACAAAGCTGGCTTTGGTTTCCACACAGTATGGCCCTTTTTGCTGGCCAGACAGCAGGACGAAGAGGCCTGCTAGAGGCAAGGTTTTAAAAATATATAGGAACATTTCTAAACTGCTCTTTATTTTTACATTGTAAGGAGATTGAAATCACTGCCTGTTTTCTGTTACAATGAAAAACTAATTAATGTCCATGTAAACGTTTCCATTGTGGCAAACAATGGAAACACAATGGAAAATGATAATGCCTTATCATTTTGGTGCTCTCTTCCATAATGACAATCCAGATCTAGATTACAACTGTCTAAACATGTTCGGTGGCTAAATAACTTAGTAAGAAGTAGGGCTGCAGCTATCGATAATTTTAGTAATCGAGTATTCTACAGATTATTCCATCAATTAATCGAGTAATCGGATAAGAAATAATTTTGTAAACATTTTTATTGCCTACATTGCTTACAATATCATCTCTCAAAAAACTAATCATATTAAGTGCATTTAAGTGCCGTAAAACATTTTCTGAAATGCAATAACAACCTCAAACGAAGGCATATATTAAACATACATAAACATGACCTTAAGTTGTGTAACTTAACTTTCAGTTTCAACCTAGACTGATTTGTATATAGGCCTATATGTAAATATTAGTTATACTCAACCTATTTTCATTTATAGATTTGATTACAATGTCACACAGCTCTGTTACACTTATGCTAGTAGATCACTGATCAGCTGTTTCTCCGTGAAGAGAGAGGGAGAGAGAGAGAGAAAATGTCAATCAGCTGTTTTTCCGAAGGGATAGTCAACAAGTCGGCTCTTTAGATCAAATCGTGGTCACCACAACGTATTTTCTAATCTTTGTTTTTGGTAGTTGTTGTGTTTGGTGTAGTTTCGTCATCCATATGACTCTGTGATTTACTTTTGTCAGGTCCGCTTCGTGGAATGGATGATTAAGTTAGACCCAATGTTTTCTGTTGAGATGCTGAAGCACTGACGTCGTGCTATTATCGTGGTAAGCTAGTTGGATTTTGCAGTAGACACACTGTACAGAGTTTTAGTTTTAATTACGTTTGAACTGATTCCAAACTTTCGACACTTTCTGTCATTTTCTCCAGTCTGTCTCTTCTCTTAGCCCCTCACTATTTACACTCTCTTTCTTCATTTTGTAATCCGCGCCGTCACAGTCTTCATGGCATGCGTCGCCAGCAGCATCAGCCCGGTGTGCGACAGTAATAATTAGGAGTGCACGATTCAGAAAATGTCACAATTCGATTTGATATTGATTTTTTTTTAGGCTCACGATTCGATTCAAAATCGATTTTCGATTCAAAAACGATTCTCGATTCAAAAAAACAATTCACATTATGTTAATTTAGTTACTTTTCCCATGTGATTGCAGTAGACATACAATTTAAAAGAAAAGAAACACAACAAATTAAATGTAGTTTGATATTACTTTATATGTCTTCATACAAAAATAAAAGGTTTTGCAACTAAAAACTGCAAAGTGCCAAGCTTTGGCCAGCTATCAAATACATTTAGTTCAAGTATAAAATAAAACTGTTAAATTAAAAGAGCTTTTCGTTCAGAGTTCGGTGAGAGTTTAGAGCACTGAAAAAGTGCGTTGGTTGACTGGCATGTTAGGTACTTTATGCTGTTCTTCGTCCACGTCTTTAATGTTCATCTCTGGGTGATGGCGTACAATGGGAGTTCTCAAGTTTGTGGTGTTTCCAAAATACTTGCTTTGCAAAGCCTGCATATAGCATGATTCTGTGAGGTTTGCCATTGTTTGCGCCGACTAAACTACTTCTGCTGCACTCGTTCTTCTTTTGATTATAACAAGAGTGCTCAGGCATCAGTGTGAATTCGACGCAGCGCCATCTATGGGAATGGTGAGCTAAACTCATTTCAGAACAATAGTATACACGCCATTTCAAAACGAAAAATAAATAAATATACATAATATTCATATTCATAAAATATGTGATACGAATATGAATCGATTTTTTTGCACACCCCTAGTAATAATCATCCGTGCAGAAACACAGTGAGCGACACAACGTTGGTAACGTTGATTAAACGAAGCCTTTTTGTAGTAATCAAATTATTCAAGTTACTCAAGGAATCGTTTCAGTCCTACTAAGAAGACTGTTCAACCTTGTACAACAATGCACTTGCACATGTGGACAGTTAACTTTACCACTGATAAAGACACAGTTTAGCTAAGCTGCACTTTTCGAGACACCTTGGTCATTGTCAGAGTTTTCTGAGAAACAACCCCGACAGGACTTCATGGTGCGTTCAGTTGCACCTCGAGAAACTCAAGGTGTTATTCTGCCATCTAGTATTTATTCTTGTTGTTGTTTAACAGCAATTGACCGGTGGTTAAATAATGTATTGTTATCACTGTACACTTTAAATCAGTAATTCCCAACTCAGGGTACCCAGGTAACTCTGCTGTTGCAAGGGGGTATGGTCCTTCAGAGTTTATGGTTAGAACTCCATCCATGTCTTCTACACTTAGCAATGGTCTGTTGTACTGAAATAACAGACCATAGATTGATTGACTAACCATTATAAGTATTCAACAAGGCCATATAATAGCATTGTTTATGTCAAAGTAATGGTCTCATTGAAATGAATGAGGAGGATATGGTTTTTGAAGCAGTGCTGTTAGTCTTGTAGTAACTAGTGGTAGTCAACCTAGGTATGTGGTGTTGAACACAATCTTACTGCAGAGTTTTACACAATAACAAGATACATTTTTGGCGCCTCTCAATGATAGACTAATGAATGTTGATGACCCCCCAACTTCGATAATTTTATCTCTGCTTGGGCTTTTAACATAAATCCTGCATTACAAACGGGAGGGGTGGGGTTTGAAATAAGATGCTGTTGAGTTGCATAATGGGAATTGTAGGATGCAGTGTTTTTAGAGCCTGACCCGTACTAACTACTAAAAGTGTGACCAGTCTTTTTACGTAGCTTGTGAGTCCTACAACGTTATAGAAGTGCAGTACAAAACACTGGAACACCCTATTAAAAAAAAAAATGCCCACACTTAAACATAAATCAGATGAAAGGCATGCAGCACTAAAGAGAGCCAGTAAATGTACAAATATCTGTATTCATATAATGATGTACTGGATACAATGTTTCCATCTTTGAATATATTTGTATGTATCCATTTTCTGATCTGTCCACTTTACCACACAAATCAATTACATTTTGATCTCACCGTTAACTCTCTTTAGGCTGATTTGTTTTTCCTTTCCTAGTATACACATCTACACCTGAGAAACACTGCTGATTTTCTATATTACAGGAATTACTCAATACTTTGATTGGAAACTGATGATATTCACTGCAGAGACAGAGACTTTTAAACACTGCAGAAAATGGAATGAGAGGAGGATTTCAATAAAATGGAACTAATGGAGTGGTACAGTGTTTTGTTTCTTTACATTCAGTTGTGTTGTTGCAGAATTTAAAATATGCTTATCTTTTAAAAAGCATTATACCATTTAGAGTCATGTTAAACACAATGAAATTTGGAAACATATTTACTTTTATTGCAATGTCAAGGAAACCATAAAGGTTGCACATACTGTATATACAATAATTATTTTAATTTCATCATCAGTTGTCCATTTTTCAGTCCAGTACACATATGATTGAGGCAGTGTTGAGGCACGCGCACAGTTTACACACTTGCAACTAAATTGATTTCATGCCAAATTGAAACAAATAGAGCAGAATATAACTTTTTGCAATTCAATACATTTTTACTCCATGTACATTTACATATATTTCATCATATTTCATCACTATTGTGCACACCTGTCATTTTCCTTATCTTTTATCAAAACTACTTAAAGTCAAAATATTAGGGAGAGAAATTACCTAAGCTGTTGATCTGTGATCTGGGAACTGCTGACTAACACATACGAACATACACATTAACATTATATAAAGAAATGTACAACATATTTATAAGAGTAATAATCACCAAAAACAGAGATATGTAACTTCTCCACAGTGCAGTAATTCATTGCATATTGTTTGTGGAAACTCTCTGAGCCTTCATTTATGGTGGATTCTGAAATCAGTGTTAGTTTAAGCGGCATTATACATGATGCAGGTGTACCAATTCCTCTACTCATCTCTCATCAAAATAATCCTAACCCGAAAACTGGTTACAACTTGGTCGAACCAAAGTTTCTTTTTAGAAACATTAACATGTTCTGCTTCAGTTCTGTTGTTTTCAGTCCATATATAATTGGATCCAAAAAAGGGGGAAATATTAAAACTGACACACCAATAATCCTTCTAATGTACGGGGATGCACTCTCAATGCGATGAGAAATGAGTGTAAAGGTTGTATTAATTTGCAAGATTAAAAAAACAACTAAATGTGTACCACATGTTTGAAGGGCTTTTCTCCGGGCATCCGTATGATTAGTCATGACACATGTGCGCAAGATCTGTGCATATGTGTATATTATCACTAGCAGTGGTCCACCCATAATCATAAATATAGTAGCTATTCCATAGTAGTTGTTAACTCTGGTGTCCTCACACACCAGTTTCAATAATGATGGATTGTTACAGCACAAATCCACTATATTCGTCCTGCAAACTTTAAACCGTGCAACCATCACACACAACGTAAAAATCATTGAGAAATTTATAAACCATATTAAAATTATAATTCTGATTAAATTATGTGGACTCATGATAGCATTATACCTCAAAGGACAACATATAGCAATATATCTGTCATATGCCATGGCAGTCAAGATCAGCATGTTTCCTGTACCATAAAAATGAATCAGAAAAGCCTGAGTAATACATGCAGGATGCGAAATCAGCCTCTCCTGTGTCACAATGCTAAAGAGAAGCTGAGGAAAAAAAGCTGTAGCACCCACCATGTCACTAATGGGCAAGTTAAACAGCAGGATAAACATGGGCTTGTGTAGCTTTTTACTCAGAGCAATAGTTGTTAATACCAACAGGTTGCAAAATACAATAATTAAATAGGTAAGTGTGCCAAATACAAACGCTGGGTAAATATCTGTAGCAGATAAGTCCAATGGTGCCAGTGTTAGAAATTCCCTAGTAGATGCATTTGTATACATACTTTACCGTCTTTATTATGTTGTAGCCTCCCCTATTGAAAAAAAAGGTTCCTTAATACTCAGGCCAACTGATGAAGGAGCTTCACCTGAAAGAAATGTTTTTATTAACAAGCACATATTGAAATAAGTGTTATGCATTGATTAAAATGTACATCTGGTTTTATACCTGTTGCAGTGTGTTATGTTGTCCTCACCTGCACTATGGAGCAATGAAAAACACATACACACACTTGTCTTTTATTGCCTTTTACCGCAAACACGTAGATGACTCATGAGATTACAGAGTATAATACGTCAGCTGGTGCAAATGATGAAACTACCAGTCAAAAGTTTGGGGTCACTTAGAAATTTCCATTCCACTCCATTACAGACAGAATGCCAGCTGAGATCAGTTGCATTGTTTTTTGTTTAACCAGGGCAGCAGTTTTCAGATTACATTATGTGTTTACATAATTGCAAAAGTGTTCTTGACTGTTGTAGAAAGAAGTGGCTGATCTTTAATGCAATATCTACATTGCCCATTATCAGCAACCATTCATCCAATGTTCCAAAGACACATCCTATTTACTAATCTGATATCATTTTAAAAGGCTAACTGAGAAAACACTGGAGAACCATTTTGAACTGACATCATGCAATGTGGTTTCAAAACAGCCCTGTTTGCAGGATATTAGCAACAGATTGAAAAGTTTAATAGCATACTTATCTCTGCAACATAATGTATTGTATACCTATTTTAACTTCCTGTCCCCTGGCTATAACATATAATATATATATATATATATATATATATATATATATATATATATATATATATATATATATATATATATAAAATATACATAAATGAAATATATATTTGGAATCTACACTTAATTTGAAACTTGATTAAAGTAAATTCTTTGATGATTAAATTACATTCTCAGTACATCAGCTCTTTTTAGGTTTGACAGAAGTACAGTTGCTGTCTCCATGACAACAAGGGGTTAATATGTGTCATGTCTCAAATGTGAGTTATATGCGTATTTAACTGACCAGCATCATATCCTTTCTTATTATTGCAATCTGGCAGGTAGTACCACTTCGGTGTTGCTTCTTTAAAAAGTTTCTTCATTTAGACGCAACTTCTAACATCATTTTGTAAAGTTGTTTCTAAATGATCAGCACATTCTTAAAATCTCAATTTCAATGCCTTATCTTGATTTTCTGATTAGACATTTGCATTAACAAGCAGTTGAACAGGTGTACCTTATATATATAACATATATCCTAGTATTACTACTACTGCTATTAAGTTAGTTGAATAAAGTCATTCTTTAATCTCTTTAGCTGTGATAAGATGTATGTGAGAAGGCAGAAATGCATGCACAATTGAATGTCAATAATTCTTATTTTGTATAAAAAATAAAACCTGACTATATGTATTTAGTTTTTATCTAACTGAGCTTAATATGAATACTATTAAATTCAAATGTATTTTGTATTGTTAATGGTGCTGTTTTTAATTCTTTATTTGTTTTCATTAAATGACGGAACAACCTGAAATATGTTTCAGAATATTCAGGTTTATTAGTGGTCCACACAGCAAACATCAGCACATTTTCCATATTGTTTGGTTTGGACTCTGCAATAATTCAAGTGTGATTCCAGGTTATACAAACGAAAATGCCCACTTAGCCTTGGCAAAAAGCAGTCACGAGGGTTACCGTGGGTTAAGGTTATGAATAATGTGAACTGGCTGAATCAACGTTAGCTGTGCTAAGTTGGGAAATAACAGCACAGAAGCTAAGCAATGTAATGTTACTGCTGTGGCCGGCACGTTAGGCAGCAGTAACGGTAGACCAGCAGCTCCCGTGTTCTGGGAGGTGAAATACCTGCAGTGCAGGTATTGGATTTGAAGAGAGTGATATAATGGCTGCACAGTAGTTTTACCTTACAGAACATGGGAGTTGCTACCGCTGCCTCGACCAGTTAGTTAAAATCAAATTCACACAATAACACAAACTCTGGAAGTTTCTGTTATTGTTTGACTTTTGGATCCAACCTAACATGGCGTCCATGACAGTACATTGCTTTTTTTAAGATTATTTTTTGGGCATTTTTAGGCCGTTATTGACAGGACAGCAGAAGACATGAAAGGGGAGAGAGAGGGGGAATGACATGCAGCAAAGGGCCCAAGTCAGAATCAAACCCTGGCCAACTGCGTCAAGGAGTAAACCTCTATATATGGACGCCCGCTCTACCAACTGAGCTATCCGGGCGCCCAGACAGTGCATTGCTTGTCAGCTTCTCCAAACGTGGGGCCATCGCCATCAAGTTACTGATACTGTACTGTACTGTACTGTACTCTACTGTACTCTACTGTACTGTACTCTACTGTACTCTACTGTACTCTACTCTACTGTACTGTAATGCACCGTACTGAAGCAACATCATCATACAGAAACCTGTCAGGTCACGTGGGAAAAAGGTTTTAGAAGGGCTTTGGAAAACAGCATTTTGACGCTAAAACATACTTACAAACAGAAAATGTGAAGGTTTTGATTTGAATACACTACAGGGAAGCTATAGAATAAAAACCTAAAAAAGAAACAAAAAAAATGGAATTGCCTTTTAATTGATGTAAAGTTTTGTAGCTACAGTATTATAAATGGAGTGCATGATAAAATATTTGAACATACAATCCATGTGAAGGGGATAAGAACAAGTAAAGCAACATGCTACAGCAAATGTCTGATCCAGTTTTACAGTTTGTCTTGAAATGAAAATGTAATGTATGATGAATTAAGTATTACATTTTAGAGACTATTTGCAGTATGAGACTAATTATACACCATACTTAAACATCACAAAGTGCTGTACACACCAATAGAAACAAACAAAAAAGAGATAAATAAATACATATTTCCAAACTTGTAACAAAAATGACAGAGCCAAGTAATATATTTGTACAATTGCAGTAAGATGCACCCAGTTTGACCCAGTTTATCTTATCATTATCAAATGTGAAAGCCCAACACACTTAAAACTTGACTCAGTATAACTGACTGAGCGAAATATGTTTCCCACCTTTTACAAAACTGTTTTGGTTGTATTGAGGAAAAACTATATTAACAAAATTACCAGTCAATAAATACTCAAATCCAGAGTAAAACTTCCTGTCCTACATTATAAACCATTTAAAACTATTTAGAATTTATGGTTTCCACAACAAACAAAACAGTTAAAAGTGATTTACGTTTTTGTTCAAGTGTATGCACTTGCTATTGTCTCGTGCATAGTTGATTTTGTTTACACTATTAGAAAGACTACCTGAGACAACAGATTGATTGTGATTGCAGTGATTGAAAATGCAGTGCTGTTAACCACCTTGTGTAAAGACTTAGATGGATACTCTATTTTTTAAGACACTCAGGAGAGTGTTTCGTATTTCACTTGTATACAGCCCATATACAATTGGATTCAGAAGTGGAGGTACAATAAATATTAGCATGCCCATTATCTTTTGCAAGTCAGCTGACACATTTTTGAACCTATGAGATAAAATTGTGAAAGTTCCTACAATTTCAAATATGATTAAAATAAGCAACTGGGCAACACACGTATTGACAGCTTTCGTCTTTGCTTCAGACCTCCTTGTAAACACACATGTGATCAGAATCTTCACATAGGAAAAAGCCTGAATAGACACACTTACAGCTTGTATTACAGCTGTGTTAAATAATCCTATGATATTATTGACTGTTGTGTTTTCACATGTGAGCTTCAGTAGAGATGGGTTATCACAGAATACATTCATAATCAGAGAATTGCACCTGGGAAGCCTTGTCTGTAAAGAGAACAATGATACAATCAAGACAAAGTCAAGACCCCAAACTAGAGAGATAATGCAAATAACAAATCTGGGGGTCATAACAGAGCAGTAGCGTAACGGCATGCAAATGGCAGCATAACGATCAAAAGACATTGCTGCAAGTATAAACAAAACTCCACCGCCATACATGTGGAGCAAGAATGCTTGCAAAACACAGAGAGGATAGTATACCTTATTTGTTTCTGTAACAATGTCTGAAATAACCTTTGGTAGCATTGCAGTTATGCCTATCAGATCATTGAGGGGAAGACTAAACAGGATGAAATACATGGGTTTGTGAAGGTTCCTTTTCAGAATGATCAAAGTCAACAAGATCAGGTTGCAAAAAATGGCAAAACAATAAATCGCAAGACCAAGAAAAAATATGGGATACTTTCCTCCAGGTGGAATAACAAATGGGTCGAGGGTTAACTCAGACCTGAACCCAAAAGATTCGTTCTCCATTCTTTTTCTCCACTTACTGTAGATCAGTATGAAGAGAAACAGTGATCAAATCTCATTAGTGGAAATTGGTCTGAAGCAGTAACAAGTTAAACATGTCAATGCAACATGAAGTAATGTATGAAGTGTTGAGAACTGACCTGCCCATTCTGCCTTATTTATTGTCACCGTAACCGTAACCAGAACTTGTTTACTTCACCTTTTGCCTCTGGGATTGTCAATGGCTTTGGAAAGATGAATGATATCAGGATTACTGTAAGTATGAAGTTGTGAGATACCTTTGTAAAAAAAAAAAAACTATTAAAACCCAACAGTTATTAAAGGTAATTCTGTTTGTTTTATTAAATCTTCTGAGATTGTTCCCCAGAAATAATGTGTATATTTTTGTTTGTTTGTTGGTTTGATTTTCTGTCAGCAAGATTATGAAAAAACTTGGTGGAAGGGTATACAGTACCATGGACTAAGGAAGAACCCATTACATTATGGAGCGGATCCGTATCACAGGGCAGATACTCAAATTATTTGTTTTACGGGCATAAGTAACCAGTGGAGTGGAGTGACTTTTCTACTATGTGGGGCTACGGCTGCAAAGGTAGCTCTGTGTATTTTGTCTGTCTCCATTAGATATGCGGCTGTGACCCGGAATGCCACAGACACATTGATGGGCGACGTTTAAATGTCGAGTTTGTGATAAATTCAAAGATCTATCTTACACAGCGTCACCCTTAAATTGTGCATTATAAAATAAGTTAAATAGTGGTTGCAACATAACTTTAAGAGTGGTCTTGACTGCTGGTTCTAAAAGTTTTGGAAATATATCCAGACATATATAGTGGTTACGGTTGCAGATTTGCATATGAAAAAAGGCTGGACTGTATGCCTTTGTGGAGGTCTGCGCTCTCTGAGAGGTCATCTGGTCAAATGTATTTATTATACAAAGTACATTTTATGCTCAAAAAATTACTAAAATTGTGTCCTCAAATTACTAAACTACATTTAAGTTATGGCACTACAGCAGAAGGAACTAAAGTTATGGATTGTTGTGGCTAGTCAGTGTTGGTTTGAAAGGATTTACTGTAGAGCTGCCTTCAAATAACTGAATTTATTTCCAGCAAATTGATAAGATGAAATGCGATTAGATGTATGCAGTATAAGGAACAGGCTAAAGATGTAAGAAACAAAGAAACTGTTTCAAATGGTATGCCTCATTTCTACAGCATGGTTCAGCTCAACTCAACTCTACTCAACTCAACCCACGTTTTGTACCAGGAGCTTTTCTCTATTTCATTTTCCACTGCAGATAGTAGGCTACCCCATCAATGTATGCAGGGTTCTTAGCAATTGTCATAGCGATCGTGGCTCTTGCTGGATCTTTTCATCGGCAACCAAACAGAGGAATGTCACTCTGTCAGTTGACCACGCAATGGTTTTTATGGGCTACCATTTTTAAAGTGCCCATATTATGCTCATTTTCAGGTTCACAATTGTATTTTAAGGTTGTACCAGAAAAGGTTTACATGGTTTAATTTTCAAAAAACACCATATTTTTGTTGTACTGCACAGCTCTCTCTCACTGCTGCAGCTCTTCTTTTCACCTGACCTCTTTTCTTCTTCTTCTTCTTCTGTACTATCTTTGACTACACTCGCACATGCTCAGTAGCTCAGATGTAGATCATGTCAGCTAGCTAACTCTAGAGACAGTAAAAGAAAGCCTGTTTCTCCACCTTCGGTCAGTTACAAGGCAGGATTAGCTGGGAGACTTCTTCTAAATGAGGGCGCACATGTAAGTAGTTCTTTTGTAGATTATGGTGAACTTGTGTGTGTTGTAGCAATGCTTTGCTATTGAGAACGAGGTAGCATGCTAGCGTTAGCGTCAGCATGCTAATGCTATGAGCTAACGGTTGTGGCTAGCCATTGCAGATTTTGAACAGCTCACCAGGAGACTGAAGGCAGGACCAAGTGGGTAAGCTTCGCTTCAGAACTCGAACCTCCTATGGCGCCATTTTGATGCTACAAAGAGATCACCTCCCGTTAGAATTCCACTGACTAGCATTCATTTTGACGTCACTTTGACAACGAATAACTTTACATCTGAAGCGTTTAAAGACTCTATTTGTCCATTGTTTATTTCTAAAGAAACACGACAATGTATAAAAGGCTCCATTACCTTGTATCTGATGTTATGGCTCCGTAGCAGACGCTTTTGTAAAAATAGGCTAACGATTGTGTCATAACCAAGTGACTTACCGTATTTTCCGCACTATAAGGCGCACCGGATTATAAGGCGCACCTTAAATGAACGGCCTATTTTAGAACTTTTTTCATATATAGGGCGCACCGGATTATAAGGTGCATAGAATAGAAGATACTGCAGTCAAACGTTTGACTGGGGTTGCGTTATACATCCACTAGATGGAGCTGTGCTAAAGGGAATGTCAACAAAACAGTCAGATAAAGTCAAACTTTATTAAGCGTTCTGACAACTCCGTTCACTCCCATGGTAACATTGTTAATGTTAATGAATGTCATGCCCATATTGCATATCAATCGAATTGTCTGCTCATTGGCTAAAAAGATAGACGGGTCTTAAAGCATTTAAATCTAAGTGGTCCGAGGAAA
This sequence comes from Perca fluviatilis, assembly GCF_010015445.1. Classification (NCBI taxonomy): domain Eukaryota; kingdom Metazoa; phylum Chordata; class Actinopteri; order Perciformes; family Percidae; genus Perca; species Perca fluviatilis. Next base: position 38,790,742 of record NC_053113.1, on the reverse strand, counting down.
TGTCGATCGTCTCAACGTGGTCCCTGACATGTTGTCATCGGCTTGTCCGCTTCCATTGGCCATATCAGAGGGAAACCTGAACGATTGGCTAATATGAACTACCAATCGAAAGCTTAGAAGCTAGGGAATACGATGACGCCCACATCGATCATGTAGCAAGTTGGGCAGAGAAGCTAGCGGCGATAACAAGTGCGGGAATGGAAAACTGTTTTGCGTTTTTACGTTGTCATTCGGCCAGAAACTTCAACATTGTGAGGCGAACAGATCGTTTTGGAATATAAAGCTTGGATATTACATTTCCTTGGACTCTTGTGGATTTATGAAAATCAAGTTTTGGGCAAAATACCACTTTGTTGCTGAGAGGACAACGAAAACAGGTATGGATGCACTCTCGACACCTGCACAGATTACGGCTGAATTGTTTTATTTTCTGTTACTTTGTAACAGTTGTGTAACTGCTATAAATCATCTTATGCTTTGTATGTGGGCTTAAATTAATCATTAGAGGCTAAGATTTCAATTGGTGTGTCGCATGGCTGTATATTTTGAAGATTTAATGCTTTGAAGTTATAAAAACGCGAATGAGTGGAAGTTTTATCGAGGTTACAGCGACGCAGTGTCCCGTCAACGTGACAGTGATCCTTGAGAGGTTGATCCATATATAAGGCGCACTGTCGTTTTTTTTAGAAAATTAAAGGCTTTTAAGTGCGTCTTATAGTGCGGAAAATACGGTACTGTCGCATAGTAGAGGAATTACCGTACAGTACAGGAGAAGCTCGCAGGCAGTTTCAACTTACGTTAGCTGTTTAGGTTTAATTACTAATGTTAACTAGCATGTGAGTGATCAATAATTAGCCTGTGCCTATGTTATCTCCTTACATATACCTACACTCTCCGTAACTGTAATTTTCAATTTCAATTCAATTTTATTTATAGTATCAAATCATAACAAAAGTTATCTCGAGACACTTTCCAAAACCCCAACAATTACAGTAATTCCATCAAGAGCAAGCATTAGCAGTGGCTATCGCGACAGTGGCAAGGAAAAACTCCCTTTTAGGAAGAAACCTCGGCAGACCCAGACTCTTGGTAGGCGGTGTCTGACGGGCCGGTTGGGGGTGTGATGAACAGTGGCGATAATAGTCACATTAAAGGTCACAGTGACGTCGAAGGTCATCGTGGAAGTTCATGTCATAGCAGGGCACATCGTGTCATACTGAGTAGTGCAGTCCCCTATACCGGATCCAGACTACTCTGTGCATAGGAACATCACAGCAGGGCGTTGCGGGATGAAACGTGGCGCTGCAGAGCATGGGTGGATGAGGCGGATGCAGCGGATGCAGCAGGATGCTGTAAGATTGGGAATGATTGAGATTTCTCTTGGGACAGCTACCAGAAGACTTACAACTTTCAGACAGGTTGTTCACGTCACATTTACGTTGTCTCTGTCAGTTGGAGGCTGCGCAGTAAAGCTAGTGATCACCGGAAAAGTGCTTCTCATATCCTTCACTGGTCTCCGTCCAGAGCAACGGGCTCTGTTGGTCCATTGGGCAGGACACATTCAGAAACCGTATCTCACTCAGAACAGCATGGATGGATTTTTTTAAAAGTTTGTATGCGTGTGGAAGCACCAGAGACACAAAAGAACACCCCAAATCCCAGAAAAAAGTGTTTTTTTCATAATATGGCCACTTTAAAATCTGGGTTGAGTGAGTTAAAAAATTGAAGGCAGCTGATCTATTCAAAAAGGGCAGGTTTCTGCAGGATGTTCCATGGTGCGCTAGTGATGATTCTCTCTGACCAATCAGTGGTCAGCAGTGTTTCAACTCCACCTTCTAGTATTGGAAAAACAAGTTACAAAGCGCTTTACATACAATTTAAAAAGACAATAAGTAAACAGTAAAGTCAATAAAAAGCTAGTTTAAAATGGTGAGTTTTTAAAAGTGACTTAAAAAAAAAGACAATGTGTAAGACGTTTAAGACGGAATGGGAGCCAATGATTTTTAAAACCGGTGTGATGTTGTTGACATAGTCTCGATCCGATAAAGAATATGTTTTATTTTGTAATATGCAGTTTATGATAAACATTTTTATGATGATCAGTGCTGTTGATCACAACAGGTGATTCACTTTTTTCATAAGCACCTTTCATCCGAAGACATGATATAAAGTTATTTTAAGTCCTAAGTGAAGTTAGGTTTCATCTTAAATTGTAAAGAAATCATGTACCACATGTCAGTGGTCTATTATTGGCCCTCATAATAATAGTATTTTATTTGACATTACAATTAGGCCTTAATCTTTCAATCACAGGTCCCCAGGTATAAACATTCTTGTTTTTTCTTAATTACCAAATTAACTCAATGTATCACAGTCTCTACACTGTGGGACAATCAATCAAAAGAGGCAGGCCTTTTCATATTTTCACAATTCCAGCCACTTTAGTCTCTTGGATCTAAAGTGTGTCTAATTCACAGTTTGAATTTTATAAATCAGAGTTGGCTGTCATTTTAATGGTGGACTAAATAAGTCAAAACCACTTGACCTGCAGTACTGCTGGAAAGGCCTGGCTGGAGTCAGGAATTTTGCTCCATTCTTATCTAAATTCTTCTCTTCTTTAGTTTTCATTATTTTGAAAAGATTGTTTTGGTATCACATAACAACAGAAATACTTAACATGATCTTCTCCAACTTTTATCTTGTCCATCTTTTCAGCTAAAGTAGTATTATGTAACTATGATACACTACAAATTGGCAGAGTTACATCAGCTCAATGCCTCATTACTTTGTCAAAACACATTTATTAATGAGCCCCTTTGAGATATAATTAAATGATGTATTTTTATTACTACTGTCTCACCTTGTAATTAATCCCTGGACAATTAGTAAACCTCCAGGTGATAATGAGATTCCTTGTTGTTTGCTAATGAAGTATGTTGTCTAATAACACCCAAGGGAGGTTGTAACATCTGAGGCTGCTTGTGACATTGCAACATTTGATTCCATAACTTTAATCTCTACGTGTGTTCATATATAAAACATTTGAATAGGTTCACGGTTGAAGTTAAAGTATCACAACATAGTCTTTGCTCTGTGTTTTTTTTTCTCTCCTTCTACGGAAGCCCTGAAAGGCAGATCAAAAAAAAATAAAATCCAAACATTTATTAAAAAATCCAAAGTTCTGGCGCCCGGATAGCTCAGTTGGTAGAGAGGGCAGCCATATATAGAGGTTTACTCCTACACGCAGCGGGCCGAGGTTTGACTCCGACCTGCAGCCCTTTGCTGCATGTCATTCCCCCCTATCTCTCCCTTTCATTTCTTCAGCTGTCCTGTCATTAAAGGCCTAAAATAATAAAATAATCAAAAATAATCCAAAAAAAAAAAGAAAATCCACAGTTCTAATGTACCATAAAATGTATAACATATTAAACAGCCTTTTCATATTTGTTTAAATTTCCCAGAAGAAAATTACTGATTGAAACAACAGACCTTTGGGAACCAGCACACAGCTGTTAGGACATTAAGACATTAGGAAAAGACTTATCATCTTACCCAAGAGAAATGGACATGATGGACCCTTGAGTTGCTTTAATAATTGATTTGACCCTCTAAGTACTTTCTGTGGTCTTTCTCCTGTACAAAAATTGAAGTATGATAATAATTATAATCATGAAAATTTGGTTCAGTGATTAGTTCTGTCGCCTCACAGCAATGTGCATAGTGCGAATCTGCCATCTGGGCCTATGTATAGTTTCAACCCATTCTCATGTACAGTACAGGCCAAAAGTTTGGACACACCTTCTCATTCATTACATTATTATTATATATATACTTTAATTTTGACCATGGCCTTAGCAATAAACAAGTCACTGACTGTTGTTTACTACCCTTATTTTTTTTCTTCTTCTTTTTTTTTTAACTTTATTGAAAAGTACCGGTTCAGGCACCGTTTAGGCACAGGCACCGTTTTAAAAGTATCGATTTAGCACCGGAATCGAAAAAAAAAAAAACAATACCCAACCCTAGTTATTTCACACTTTTTTGTTAAGTACATAATTCCACGTGTTCATAGTTTTGATGCCTTCAGTGAGAAACTACAATGTAAATAGTCATGAAAATAAAGGAAATGCATTGAAGGAGAAGGTGTGTCCAAACTTTTGGCCTGTACTGTACGTGTTTGTATGATTTCGCACGAAAACTCAACAATTCATATGGTATACTACGGAATTACCGCAACCGCCCACTGGTCACATGACGACCACTCACATGACAGTTAAAGGTCCCATGGCATGAAAATGTCACTTTATGAGGTTTTTTAACATTAATATGAGTTCCCCCAGCCTGTATATGGTCCCCCAGTGGCTAGAAATGGTGATAGGTGTAAACCGAGCCCTGGGTATCCTGCTCTGCCTTTGAGAAAATGAAAGCTCAGATGAGCCGTTTTGGAATCTGCTTGTTATGAGGTCATAACAAGCAAGGTTACCTCCCCTTTCTCTGCTTTGCCCGCCCAGAGAATTTGGCCAACCCATGAGAGAGAGACATCATGGCTTTCAAACGAGAAAAGTGGCAGTTGGTCAAGGCCACACCCCCACCCTCCACCTTGCCACTCCCACTCTCCTACTCAATAGCTTCAGAAACAGAAATGGCACATCCTAAGGAAAGCTCATTGTAGGACTGGCTCTAGTGGCTGTAGTTCTGCACCAAGGCTGAATTTCGGGAAAGAGACTTCAGATACAGTATTAGGGGACTACTAAGGTCTATATAAAAGCTTCCAAAGAGCACCATGTCATGGGACCTTTAAGTTTAGCGGTCTTTTCATTAAAATCATTAAAAGGCTACTGTGAGCTGGGTACAGGGCACCGTTAGACAGTTAAGTTTAGGCACCGAAACGACTAGTTAAGATTAGGATTTTTTTTTTTGATTTTGGTTAGAACACCGGTCCCCTTAAGAAGTACTCCTAGGTAGGGCTGTCAAACGATACATTTTTTTAATCGCAATTAATTGCAAAATTTCTATAGTTAATCGTGATTAATCGCATGTTTTATCACATGAATGAAATTGTATTATTTTGCATTTCAGAACTGTTTTTAAGTACATATTAACAATGGTCCAAAACCAGATGCCACAGCAGGACATTTGTAACCTTTACATTTTTCTAATAAGGAATGTAACAATTCTCCTGGACAGAAAAGGCGGTGGACAATGTCCCAAATGACAAAAACAGTATAGTGTGCAGTAACTCCTAAATAATTTTGATTACACACTGACAGCATTTGCACTTTGCAGCAGTTCCAGTTGGGCTGCTTTCTCCGTGTGGTACAGGCTGTGTATGCGTGAAACTACTTTTTAAAAGTAAACTTTCCATTCAGAATCTTATTGGCATCCATTTCGACGTCTCGCCCTCGCCATCCACTCAAAACGTAACGTTAGCCTACTACTCTTTAGCCGTCTCGCCCAAGGGGGTAAGCTTCGCTTCAGAACTCGAACCTCCTATGGCGCCATTTTGATGCTACAAAGCGATCACCTCCCGTTAGCATTCCACTGACTAGCATTCATTTTGCCATCACTTGACAGTGAATAACTTTACATCTGAAGCGTTTAAAGACTCTATTTGTCCAATGTTTAGTTCTAAAGAAACACGACAATGTATAAAAGGCTCCATTACCTTGTACCTCACGTTATGGCTCCGTAGCAGACGTTTTTGTAAAAATAGGTTAACGATTGTAGAGGAATTACCGTATAGTACAGGATAAGCTTGCAGGCAGTTTGGCTGGTTAGGTTTAATTACTAATGTTAACTAGCATTTTAGTTAGCAATAATTAGCCTGTGCCCATGTTATCTCCTTACATATACCTACGCTCTCCGTCTCTGTAAGATTGGGAATGATTGAGATTTCTCTTGGCACAGCTACCAGAAGACTTACAACTTTCAGACACGTTGCTCACGTCACATTTACGTTGTCTCTGTCAGTTGGAGGCTGCGCAGTAAAGGAAGAGATCACCGGAAAAGTGCTTCTAATATCCTTCACTGGTCTCCGTGGTCCATTATATACTGTCTGTGGGCTGGCCAGCCCAAACAAGTGTATGAAGCGTGCCTGTTGTTTAGTTTCCGGTCTAGTTAGATCCGGTGTGGTGTTGTAGTTTTTCTAACGTTTCTAGTTGTTGCAACAGCATGTGAAAAAAAATACAAAGTTTGCTAGGCCAAAAAGAACGCTAATCTTGCAATAAAAAAATTGACTGGGTTAAAAAGGGTTTGTGTTAACACCGTTAATAACTGAGAGCACTACTCCTAGGACAAGAACACCCGTTTCCTGGGCAATAGTCTTCAGTTTTCTCCCTTAACTTCTTCCGGGACATGAACTCTGCTGCCCTGCTTGAAGGCTCTGTGTTTGATGACCCACCCATCCACCCCAACGTCCTCCCTATGCAGCTCTTTATGATCTTATACAGCAGCAGTCAATGTGGTGCACAGAGTAATAAATACGTGAAATACATAAAAAATGACAAAGCATTCCTTTTCATAGGTATACAGTATGTACGAATGGTTCATGACAACAGCCTGAGAGTTTGCACATTCTTTTTGTGTTCACATGGGTTTCGTCCCAACCCAAACACATTCAGGTTATAGGTGAACTTCAAACTTTTAACTTGTCCCATTAGGTCTGCTTATATTTTTGCTGCCATAACTGAATCCTCTGTTTATAACAGTTCTGTTCCTTGTGTGGAATTTAGTAGTAAGAGAGATAGTTTTGTGTGGTTTCCATTGTTAGGCATTTGTCATTGAGAAAGGGCCCAGTGTGTGAGTGTTTATGACTGTAAAGCTTGTTGTAAAGGTACACTATGTGGTATTTACATATCCATACAACATAATATTTTTATTTACTCGAAAATTTATATTTCAGTAGCCTTTAGACCAGCGATCTTCAACTGGCAGCCCGCGTGCCATATCTGGCCTGCCAGAGCTTTCAGTCCGGCCCGCAGAATAATAATGAATTCTGAAAATAAGAAAATTTTGAGCATTCACAGCAGATAAAATTCCACAGGGAGGGCGCAAACCCACCCCCCTGCGATTGCATCTCTATTCACATTCCACTTTGTTTTGGTCTTGCGGAGCTAACGTTAAAGTGATGGTTCGGAGTAATTCACCCTAGGGTCCTTTGCACCATGACCTCGAGCCAAACACCCCCCCCCCTTTTTTTTTTTGGGGGATTTTGGGGGTTTTTGTGTGTTAGGCATATTAGCTTGTTAGCTTGCTCGCGGGGGCGGTGGGGCCCACGTTTTTTTTTTTTTAGTTACCCCACTAATAATGCCTGAAATGATACCAAACGTCTACAAGTAGTACAAATAAGTTATGCTCTCATAAAACGATGGATTGTAAAGTTTGTAAGTACACCAGAAGTTTATGAACACTTGCCTGCTCTCTTCAGCTCTCTGTTGCTGCTGCTGCTACCTGCAGTTAGACGAGTGTTAGTCGTTTAATACATGTAAAAAATATAGAATTCATTTAGTAAGAAAGTGAAAATATTAAACAATGTATTAGGATAAATACATTTTATATTATTTATTTGAAAGTCCGGCCCTCAGAGTGTCTGCTTAGAAAAATTCGGGCCCTTCCTTGGAAAAATGTAGTTATTGTTGCCTTGTATTGTATGCCTCAGAATTCTGGTATTCAAATTTCAATTTTAGTTTTTTTTTTTCATACTTAATGTAACTATGATAAATCAAATTAGAGCGCTTTTCCCTTGTTGGATCAATTGCTCACGTGATATAACTGTGATGTACACTGATTTTAATTAAGATTAGTTTAGATTAGATTGAAGTACAAGTACTGAGAAATACTGACAAACTTAACTTAATTTCATTTTAAACCCTTGCTGACATGTAATTGCATAGCATTTTAATTGAATTTTAGTCCTCTATAAATATATACAGTACTTGGATTTGACTGGTGTGAGTTATTGAAAAAAACACAGGAGGAGAGGTTGAATTTAGTCACAAAAATGGCTGTGATGTCCCTGTGATAACCTCTGATCTCAGGGGCTTCTTGACCTTCATGTGCTAAACAAGCTAAATTAAATGAAATATAAAACCAAAGATTTCCATCCGTACAAGGAGCCTAACCCATTTTCCTGAAGGGAATTAACGTCACACGTTACTCATGTTGAATATAAAAGCTAGGAAGAGCTAGCTGCTGAGTCGGGATTCCCACCTCCACACGCAAGGTACTATCATCTGGTAGAACAAGTCATTTAATGTCAATTTAATGTACAGAATGTTACATCTTCATGCTTAATTTTATGTTCAGAATGTAATTGACCCTGCTATCACAATGTAATTGATGCTTTTCTTGCATTGTGATTTGTTATTGTAAGTATTTAATTCATTATTCATATTTTAAATAATAGAACAATGCCCAAAATTTTTAATTTGATATGTTTCAATGTAGATTTTATATCACTACTAAAGCTTCTAACATTGTTTCTCTTTTAGGTCTTTCATCAATTGCAACAGAATGGAAAGCAACATGACAAGTGATATCTTAACGATCCAAGGTTTTGACATATCCCCACAGTTCACATACCCTTTATTTTTCCTACTGCTGTTTGTTTATGTTACCCTGGTTTTTTCTAACATTGGAGTCCTTGTGCTTATTGTCACTGAAAAGAGTTTGCACCAGCCCATGTACATTCTTTTTTGTAACTTGTCTGTCAATGATCTAATAGGTAACACAGTTCTACTGCCACAGCTGATGGCTCACATCATTTCAACAGAACGGTTAATCACCTACAACCAGTGTGTGGTTCAAGCCTTTCACAGCCACATGTTCGGATCCGCCTCACATATGATTCTCGTCATTATGGCAGTTGACAGATATGTGGCGATATGTCACCCCTTGAGGTACAAGTCAATTATGACTACCAGAACTGTGATTGGGCTGTCAGCATCTGCATGGGGGGTGTCATTAGTGCTGGTGTCTGTTTTGATAGGTCTGACAATGAGGCTGACCCATTGTAGATCGGTTATCCAAAATGCATACTGTGACAACGCATCACTGTTCAAGCTTTCTTGTGAGGATGTGTCAATCAACAATATCTATGGACTCTTTTTCACGGTGTTGCTGTTTAGTTGCTCAATGGGTGGCATAGCTGTCACCTATTTCAGAATAGCTCTCATCTGCTGGGTCAAGAAAAACAAAGAGTTGAAAAACAAAGCAATTCAAACATGTGCCAGCCACCTTGTTCTTTATCTTATTATGCTCTGGTCGGGGTTTTTAACTATCATATTGCATCGTTTCCCAAATTACCCAGATTTAAGGAAAATTGCACACATTTTATTTCATGTGGTCCCTGCTAATTTAAATCCAATCATTTATGGAATGCAAACAAGATTATTACGTGATAAAATAATCCAAATAGTGCAAAGAAAAGTGGCTCCAACCTAAAACTTTCTCTTTTCTGTTCATACTTTGTTACTTTGAATATAAAGACACACATCATTGTTTTCACCTGTTACACTTGTTCTGAACACAAAGATGTTTTATATAGTTGCATTTTTTTCTGCATAGTCATTTAAGTATGTGAAATTCAGATTAGGTTCAGTGTCTTAAAAACTATCATAAAAAGGCAAGGAAACACACTATCTTTGTCTTCTGGTACCACATTACATGTGGTTTATTGATAAATTAGTACTTTTTGCAAGATGAACACAGCAAATTATCATCATTAAGTATGAAGACTAGAATAAGTGTCTACATTTGTTTCCCTGACTTCCTGCCCACAAACAAGTTCTCTACCAACCTCTTGTGTATTAATGCTAGATTAGCATGAAAATCACTAAAATCATAATTTCCGTTGACCTTGCCTTAATTATTTCTATAATGAATTTCGTTGAGCATAAGATTAGTGTATTTTCATGTATTTCTTTTCACTGAGTTGCAGGAGTATGCTTTGTGTAGCATATTCATTAACAGACTTGAACTGTGTCACTACAGTACAACCATACAATATAAAAAACTACTTGTTGTACAATATTGTGCAGACAATTGTATTAGCTTTGTAACAATACCCAACACATATACTCTTTGGTCCTAAAACTCCAAAGGCTGTATTTAACATCCCCTTCAGCTGTTTGTTTTTTACCTGTTTATATGGATAAATATGCGATATACCTTCTGAACAAAATTTTACTTTTTTCATATGACAAAATCCTAAACGTGAATGGGTTACCTGTTATTACTGTAGAGCTGTAACAGTAAAAACTGTTTCAAGTCAGTTAGTTACTTGCTAACTCTTCAATTATGTAGCAGTGAGTACTATAATTCTACAACATTATGTACTGTATATATACATATATATAAGTAGAAATGTACTGAATATTCCCAGAACTACTGTCCGTTTGCTGTAATGACGAAGTATTTTGGTCTCAGGAACTCTCTGATTAAGTTGTCCCTTGCATCTCAGTTTAATTCTGACTGAAAAGCAATTCTCTACTTGACAATACACATTTCTAAATTCATTTTTTCCAAATCAAAACTGATTCAACACACAGTTCTGCTGATTAAGCATTCTATTTTCCTTTGGGTTCAGATTAAAGAGTCATATCCAGTTTTGCAATGAAGACCAGGGATAATACGCATCAAGAGCCAAGCAAATGGTGGTGATCCGGGGGATTTAACAGATAATCCATGTGAGCTACACTGAGACCTTGTTTTCTCCTGCTCTGATTTCATGTACAAAAGCTTGCCTCATTCTATCTCTTAATGACTCTTCTGTAAAGTTGGGTGATTCTCTCTTTTTCACTGATTCATGTCATGAAAGTAAATTTAGTACATTTTCCACAATGAGGGATTGTATTTAAGGGATGAAGTACTTGTTCTTCTTCTACCTCCTTCTAAAGTCTATTACACTCTAATATATATTAATACATCATGCTTATTCTAATGTGTTTATTAATGTATTTATTTTCATTACTAAAATAAAGCCACATGCTGATGCCCCCGACATCATCAGAGCAACAAGAGTCTGTCTGGTGTGTTGTTTGTTCCATCGTTCTACTTTTGTACTGTATCAGTAAAGATTTTTTTTATATCCCTTGACTTATTGTTTCACACGCAAAGAAATAAGTGTACAGAAACTAATTAACTAAACCAATTTCATTTATTTAAAATAAAAGCACAACATTGTGGAAATACCATCAGTAGAAAATTGTATTGATTTGCTAACACACTTATATGTCTTGGCTGAGTTTAGTAACTTTCACACAGGATTGGGACAAAAGTTGGGGAACGCAAGTTGTCAACAACAAAATCCATAAACAAGACGTTTATGAAATATCTAATTCTACTTATAATTATTACTGCAGAATAGACCATTTCTAAAACGTTAAGAAAAAGTGCAATCTGAATGTTATTCAAATTATTGGATAAAGTGTAGTACTTAATGAATCCTGTACTAACCTGTAATAATCTCTGTGTTATGTAGACCTATTAACACTTTCCTTAAGACCAACTTCTCAGATCTGCAGTTAGATGGCTTTGCCCATGATGAGAAGGCTCATTAAAAACACCATTATAAAAAATATCCACATGAAGAAGCGGTCTAAAACTTTGGCTACTTTCTTCCATTCCCCAGTCCTTTTCTGCGTTGCCCTCTGATCTCTGTAACAGTTGGCTATGTACTCAATGTTACGCAGCAGATGCTTCTCATTGCTTTGACTGTTGCAGGAAACATCTCTGTCATTTCTCTCTCCATCACTCACACCTCCCTTCCTGCATCTCCCCTGACTCCCCAAATCTCCACAGTCCATGCTCATGAAAATGCCATTCTTCCAAGTGCTGTAGTTGTCGGTGGGGTTCTTCCCAATTGAGCCTATCGGGCTCATCATCTGATCCATGTCTTCCCTCTCCTCTGCAGTCATGGAGCCCACTGTCTCTTGTTCTCTCTCCATTTTGAAGACACAGTCCTCTCTGCCTTGTCCTGTCTGACCATTCATGGTGCAGTTGATGTTCTTTACAAGAGGAGGCTCCTGTTTCTCCGGCTGTGGTGACAAGCAGTTCTCCCCGACTTCATAAACAAAGCACATTCTGGCCAGGTGCTGCAGAATGACTTTCTTGGCCCATTTGGGAACAGGCTTGGCATCCGGGCCACAGTGGTGTATGTTCATGATGAAGATGGTCAGGGCGGTGGAGGCAGTGATCATGGTCATCGTTGCAATGTAATACTTTCCTGTGGAAGAAAATAAGGAAATCAAAATAACGTTTTAGAGCCCTTTCACACCTACTTAGTTTGGTCCAGATTTTCAGACTTTTTAGTTTGACCTGAACCAAAATTACAGGTGTGAAACCTCACCCGGACCACGGTCCGGACCAAAGTGATAAAAAAAGGCGGTCTCAGTCCGGATCAAACTGAACCATGGCTCAGTTCGTTTCTATATCGAAACCATGTTTTGGAAGGTTTGTGCTCTCAGACCACTTACAGGAAGTTCCGGTGTTCCAGCATAAACAACCGAGAGAAGATGATGTAGCAGATTGCTTGCCATCTTCTCTTCCTTTCCTGCCAGCAGCGATAAAGAGGTTGCACAATGACATTCATTTGGCGAACTTGAACTAGCCTCGAGTATAGTTGGTGCTGCAGGTAGTAATGTCATAATAATAACAATACAGTGGCAACTATATATGCATCTTTTCATTCATTCTTGTCAAGGCCAAAGAGTATTGTCTACCCGCCAAATTGACAACACGCTGACGTCAGACACATCATCCGTTTACAAACCAATCAATGTCAAGTATAGGAAGACGTATATATATATGATGACGACAGGATGCAAGTATGTCATGTAAAGTTCTTCAGTTCGCTCGCATAATTGTGATGTAAAACCAAACCAAAACTAACCGAAATATGAACTTTGGTTCGGACCTCGGTGCAGACTTTCAGGTGTGAAAGGGCCCTTAATCATCACACATCTTTGGATTTGACCCCCTAATTTATTGCCCTTACCAATAAGTGGCACATTCTCAGAGGGTGGCATGATCTCTGCAACCAACAGCTGAAAGACAGTGAGTGCCAGCATCACGGTGACACCCAAAGACACCTTCTCTCCAGAGTCAGCAGGCAGGTAGAAGCCCAGTGGTGCCAGGAAAGAGATCATCACACATGGAATGAGCAAGTTGAAGACGTAAAAGGAAGCTTTTCTCTTCAGTTTCAGTGTGTAGGTCACGTCAGGGTAAGGGTCAGCACAGCAGCCATACTGAATAATGTTCTTCTTAGCCGGCATTCCCATCACCTCCCACTCCACATTTTCCACCAGGTCAGCCAGGTCAGCGCTCTCCATGGCGTTCAGGATGTCCAGCTGGTTACCGTTATAAGTCCAGGAGCCGTATGTAAACCGGCACTGCTGAGAATCGAAGGGGAAAAAGGACACATCCACTTTGCAGGAGCTCTTAGTGATAGCAGGGGAATCCCACATAATCTGGCCATCATGCCGGATCACCACATTGGTGTCCATGGAGCCAGTGAAATGGTCATCAGCACTGAAAAACAAATACAACTTAGAAACTGAGTTTAATAACAAGAGCAAATAGAAATGTTGGATACCTTTAAAAAAGAATTGAAGAGCAGCTGTAATGTCCTGGAATAGATAGATAAAACTTTAGAAAGAAACTTGATCAGGATGCAAAGGCACAAGTACACCAACTGAGAGAAGAGTCAACACATTTAAGAGAGTTGTACTCATCCCTCAGTGTTGTGTCTGCATTTTATATCTTTTTCAATAAGTTACAATTTATCAGCATGTGGTTAGTGTTCCTTCCTCCTTGCTCTTTGTCATAAATGTGGTGCCTCTGATTGTAATTGTAAAGTTTCAATATGTATAATACTGTTTTTCTTGTCATTACTTTAGTATAAAAAACAGACAAAGGGTCTGGACACTCCTATAAATAATGGCTTCAAGGAATGTTCAGCTTGTGTCTTTTATACTGACCAACAGGAGCCACACTGATTAACCCAATACCAGTCGGGACCTACTTGTTATATAGGACTATATCAGGTCTCCATACATAACTACTAGGTATTCGAATGGTATCGAGTCCATCGTAATCATCTTTATTCCATTTGAGGTGTGCATCAACCCACACTTGTCGTATCCATAAATATGCAGTCAAAATTTGGTTTCGCTCATCCTGTAAAACATTGAAAATTATAGAAAATGATTGACAACAACGGGAGACATTTTGCAGGTAAAACAGAAATATGCTTAAATATAAAAATGGCATTATTGTGTGGGTATCTGCACAGATTCACTTAACACATACAATGTGGTGGTGACTTGTGTGCACTGTGGTGTTTTACCATGTTGATAATTTGTGACAGTGTAACCTGCAGGGTCACATTCAGTATGGTGTTTGTGTCCTCCACAGGCCTCAGGGCACTAGTGTAGTCAGTGAATAAATCATGCAGGAGCTTCTGAGCGTATTTCCCCTGAGCACAGCAACAGGCTAAGACAGGGAGAGAAACAATTTACACTCATATCGCCCCAAGGCACCTGTTTTATTTCAGTTAATCATGCCACATTAAGTTTTCTGTATATTTTATTACTCAGGTACACTTTAAATCAAAGGTACACTGTGTAGGAATTTCTCCCATCTAGCGTTGAAATTTTATTTTGCATTCAAATGAATAGTGCTCTATAGCGCCTCACTTTTTCAAATGCGTGTTGCAAATACGGTAGCCGTTATGTGTCACGTTGCCTTTTTAATTCCCTTTGTCGCTTTTTTGGCGACGAGGATTCCTTCTCCTGTGGCTCGGTCAGGGCTCAACATAAGCAATGGCCCGGGGCCAGTAAAAAAAAAAAGTATGTTGGGCTGGTTGATTGGCCAGTCACTGGCCCGTGGCTCTGTCTGTTGCATCAGCAAACGTCATACAGAGTGGCACGAAGCGCGTGAATGTTAACATTTCACATTTTCACCTCAGGTAATTTATAACCAATTAATTTGGATACAAGCGTTGCATTTTGGAAGATAGACGGGATTCTGAACAGCGATGCCCGCACTGCGCACACACACACAACAGGGCCAAGGTGTGTTACCGAGGATTATTTACCGCCAATGGCGCAGATGAACTAACGCTACACTCGTTAGCCTACTGTAAGTAGCCTACAATAAAACCTCCATGATTAAAGAGTCAATACTTATCAATACCCACCTACCTGTTCTACAGGCAGAAACACGCAGAAACCGTGGATCGCGTAACATCTAAACAAAATCTACGCGAATAAGATACCAAAACAGAGCTAAAATGTAGTTTTAAACATGTCAGTTTTTTGTCTTAATATTTTACACGTGTTAAGCATCTAACTTGAACTTTGGACAAACTCTTGTAAACGTAGCTGCTGTCTAAACGAGCCATCCTGTGGACGTATTTTAAGACCAAAACAATTACATGTGGCTACTTAATATACTACGTGAATGACGCCGCGTTCTTCATTCTTGATGATTTTGTTTTATTTAGCAACAACATTGTCTTATTTCAAATGAGGCATACAGGACGAATGCTAGACTGCTTATTCAGTGCTTATACAGCTGCTGTTTTCCACAACTTTTCACTTCAGGCTCTTTGACAGTGACATTTTTACGTGACAACAGGCCTTTCTTTCTGTAAGCATTTTCCACCAATCAGGACACTGATTACGTTTCAGTAATCAAGACTTTAACCATAAACCTCAGTGAACTGCCCCCTAATCGGAGATCATTTTCTAGTTAAGTAGCCTATCTAGTTATCATTATGGATTTTCCATGTTTTTAGGGGTTTGCTTACACTAATACATGTAAAAGAAATATAGCATTAATTTAGTAAGAAAGTGAAAATATCAAACAAGAAGATGCGTATTAGGTATCATTTTCTTTTCTTTATTTGAAAGTCTGGCCCCTGGAGTGTCTGCTTAAAAAAATTCGGGCCCTTTGAAAAATGTAGTTGATGACCCCTGGTCTAGCTTTGCTGCTAATGGCACAACATCCAGTGGCAGTGGCTAGCTGGGTTAGAACCATTTTCTGAAGCTTCATGGTAGGTGCGGCGTATATTTTCCTGCTTTTTTGTCCTTTGCCAATCACACCTATGATATTTCTTTCAGGGCCAGTAAAAATGTAGAAGGGGCCAGCAAAACTCTGATCTACTGGCCCCAGGGGCCAGTGGGAATTTTTTTTAATGTTGAGCCCTGATAAGTAGGCCTATCTCCGTTATGAACTAAAGTGCAGTGCAGGCTTTCAGATTTGCCGGGGAAGTGACAAGCGCCTCTCGCTGATCTCCTTCTCCATTTCAGTCACGTGACTGGCTCTGAACAAAAACGCGTTGCTATATAACTCCATATTGCTAGTGTTTTATGTACCTCTCAGCGAGTATAGTTTTTCAAAATGGCGGAACGACACGGAATGCACGGAAGCCTCCTTGGACTTGCCCATCCAATGTAAATACAGATAAGAAATTCTTCGCTTACAGGATAAGTCAGATCATTGGCAGAGGTCATTTTACACCAATGACGACATATTTATGAATGAAGACATTGGTTGTTTTTTTTTAAGATTATTTTTTGGGCTTTTCCGCCTTTCATAATGCGCTCTTGACTTATGATAGTAATATAACTCCATAGACAGCTAGGTGAGAAAGGGGACAGAGAGGGGGAAGACATGCAGGAAATCCTCACAGGTTGGATTTGAACCCTGGACCTCTACGTCGAGGCATAGGCCCTCTCAGTATATGTGCGCCTGCTCTACCCACTGAACCAACCCGGCCACGAAGACATTGATTTTAGCTAATAAAAAACTTAAAACACTACACAGTGTACCTTTTAAGTATTTTCTCTCATTCACCAATATTTTCCTAAGTTTTCTCTTACATATGTTTTTAAGAAAGTCCCTAAGAAAAGTCTACGTTGGATTCATGACGTGTTCTTAAACAACAGAATTGTTCACACCTGTGTTCTTAGGATTGATGAATCCCACGTCTTCGTAATTGAAAGCTCGTGCCAGTTGTTCCTAATTAGCATAAGAAAACGCCCCGCAAATTCCCATATAAGGACTTGACACTTCCTGTGCACCTCCTGGGAAGCGGGAGACTGCGTTTTTAGAGATGATTGTCGGAGTCGCAGATGACTTGTACATTGTAGTGGTGGAGGAAGTACTGAATCTCAGTACTTAAGTAAAAGACATATTTACTTTAGTAAAAGTAGAAGTACCACAATGACAACCCTAGTTAAGTAAAAGTAAAAAGTACCTGATTTTAAATGTTAAGTATTAAAAGTAAAAGTACTTGCATAACGAGTTATTATCTTAATCTTATTGCATATTACCATTTTAAATGGTAATATCCACTAGCCTACCACAAACAAGCCTGGCTTTAAAAAAAAGTTCCTATCCTAAACAGCATAAAACGGAAATATGTTGTTAGAATCGTAATGCGGTTGTTTTTATTCATGGATGTATTTTAAAACAGTTTTATTTCCTTTAACCATGGGAGCGTAAGCAAATAAAGTGTGTGAAGCAGCAGAAAAAGGAGCGGATGTGAAGAGGTCCAGCCAAATAAATAAGATATGAACGCGCGTCTTACGAAGCCTGGCGGAGAAGTAAACGACGCTGTGGAGAGAAATAGATGACAACTGTGATTTAAAAACGGGAATAATGAAAAACACTTTACCGGAGGCTGTATTACCGAGGGTCAGCGGCGCTGCGCCCGCGGGCTCTGGAGCACCGGAGCCGAGTTGGAAGCAATGATCAGCGGTGCCCCATATGTATCTATGGCAACCAAACTTCACTGGTCAGACAAACGTGTGACGGTCAGGAAGACGTTTTGGCAGGGGGAAAAACTGATCAGAAAATGTAACGCAACGTTGTAGAAATGTGGAGTAGAAAGTATAGATAATTGCTGCAAAATGTAACTAAGTAAAAGTCAAAAGTATGCACTATTGATTCTACTTAAGTAAAGTACAGAAACGTGATAAATGCACTTAAGTACAGTAGTATTTGTACTTCATAACATTCCACCACTGCATTTTGCCCCTATAAATAGCGCGATCCATAGATATATATCTATGGCGCGATCAATCCACCAAATAACGCAGGATTTAATCAGTTTAATTGCTGATTAAATCCTAGTGTTAGTGTTTCTTTGCATACTATGATTTTGTTTTCAACAAATGATCAGAAATACATTACAATACTGTCATTGTAAACGACTGTAGAATAAAATAAAATGAAGTAACCAATTATTAACTGTCATCACTTAAATGTGCGTAAGAGTGCTCTTGAGTGTTCGATTTTGTTCTTAGCTAAGATCAAATCCAAGTTAAGAAAACATTAGTGAATGTCAGAATCTTCTTAAAAAGTGCGTAAGTGGGGTTTAAGAACACAATTCTTCGTAAGAACGGTTGGTGAATGAGGCCCTTTCTGATGTGATCATGGTTGATCAATCAATTATCCGGATGGTGATATTCAAAACAAATGCATGCAGTGGATGCTGAGGTGGTAAGATGTGAATAGAAAATGTGAATTCATGACAGATGGTGATAGGGGACAACGAGGGATGTCAAGATAGTTTGCCCTACTATAAAGCTCTAGATAGGGATCAGGCAAATCTGCCATTAAGTACCAGCAGTATTTCTGTGTTCCGACTGTTAATGTGGAGTTTAGTATGTGTTGATTGAACACTATGAAAAACAACATATGTGTATCAAAATGAGCCTAAAAAGGGAGATTCAATCAAAACGGTAATACGAAAAATTATTAACACTGGCATAGTAAATGGCTTCCATCTTTAGATATAATTGTTCATGGGTATTTTTCATGCCACTTCTACATTGATAATTCCAAGTTACCAAGTCCAACTCTATGAGATGTTAGATTAGTTTTTTCCAGTGTCAACGATGGATTTTTGCTGGCCAGATGTTATCTCTGAAACGCTGTTTTAATAAAGCCCCTAAGCTAAATACAAAGAAGGTCTACGGGATTATGATGATAGCAAATCCCTGAACAAATGGCTCCAACTTTGTGAACAGCTTGCGTGGAAAAGGGGTGGAAATCTGAGAGGAAATGGATGATCCACAAAATATTAAAATGACACAATTAAAATAAATAATATAATATTTCATGCAAATATTTTTAACATCTCGTCTTCATCTTTGCTGGCACAGCGTTTTCTCATTGGAATTAACTGCAATAAACTAGAGACAATTAAAAATACAGCGTTTTAGATCACATGAGATAAATTAAAAATAAAATGAATGGAAACTTACTTTGCAAAATACTGACATACAGAAGGAAGCGAAATAAAGTTTGGATTCTCCATCGTTTCATCTTGCTGAAACAAATTATCTCGACCCAAAGACCATTGAGTTGCTGTGTGCCTAACACGTTTCATTCACTAAAAAAAAAAAGGAAATCAGACTGAGAGCGAATGCACCACCACCAAATGCCACTGACTATACTGGAGAAGAGAAGAGAAGAGAGGCGGGGCAGCAGCACATGTTAACCACATACTGTAGGCCCACACACAGCCCATCGGACTCACAAACGGCTAGTTGCACACACGTACATGTCTCTGATAGGATATGTTTTACAGCAGTGGTTCCCTAACTTTTTTTAATATGTACCCCTTTTGAATTGTTTCTTTAAGCCAAGTACCCCCTGACCAGCCCTAATCATTTTTGGTCGAAAAAAAAGTCTATATAAAGAGGAACAATACAGCGCTGTCAACGATAGATTTACTAAACAACAGTCTTGTACCTGGTAAACATTTAAATGATGATGAGAAAAGGAGACAAAAACTGTAAAAATGACAAAACCTTGGAAAAAGATGGTAGGTAGAAGGAAGGAAGGAAGGCAAGAATAGGTCAAAATAGTATCAAAAATTTCAGAAACAGTGACATAACTTCGAAAAAAAGAAGGAAGGAAGGCAAGAATAGGTCCAAAGAAGGCGACACAAATGACACATTTTTGGTAGGAAAAAAAGTCTAAATAAAGAGGAACAATGTTCTTGACAACAGCCTTGTAACTATTAAAAATTTTGTTAAATATCTCACGTAGCCCCTGCAGTCCTCCAAAGTACCCCTAGGGGTACACGTACCCCCATTTGAGAAACACTGTTTTACAGTGCAAAAACAGTCGATCCTGCGTTCTGTTGCAGCACCACGGAGAGCTCCCATCATCGTCCCCCACTAACAATTAAGCGATATTTGTGTTTTGTTTTTGTTTTAAACAGGCTGTTTTAACATTGTTAAGAGACATATTTTATACCCTACATTATTTAACATGTATGTGATGTGTGTATCTTTTTTTTTGATAGGCTGCGCCGCGCAAACGTAGCAGCATCAGCACTCTCCTCCGCTCACTTTCTCTTCCGGGTGCTGATGTTTTTCACGCACTGTATTTTCCTCCTTCTTTCTGTCGCCCAAGAAGAAGGATGCTGCACTCATTCGAATGGAATTTAGTGGATGCAAAATTGTCACAGGAATGTAAGATGGCTGGATGATCCCCAGCCCTTTTCTAAAGGCATTGCACCCTATCGGGAACATTCTGCTCCACCCTGCTGCCTGATATCATGAATGTTATTGTTATAGCGTCGTTATTGACGAGCCCAGTGCGTTGAGTTTGTGGTGGCAATTATTAGGAAACAGTAAACCAAGTGGAGGTGGGTTGATTTCGTTTTTCAGACTTTAGATGTTCAGTAAATGCATGTATATGTAACAAACTATGGTATCAAAATGTCCTAGAGCCTAATAATTGAGTGAATACGGACAGCATATAACTGCATACATTTGTACTAATCTCCATAAATACCCTTATACAATATGTAGCCATTTGTATTTCGAGTTGGAGAAAGTTATTAATGCCACATGCATTTGCCTTTGCAAGATGTTTTTAAATCATATGTTTTCACTGTTCAGACCAAGATGCTACAAGGCTCAAGTATCTTGGGGCATGAGAGGCCCCTGGTCATCAGAGTATCTTTCCCCGCCTGTGTTGTGGCCACTGTGTGCCTACCACTGCTTGGCCTAATAACTTGTGTCTTCATATCCTCCATTTTTCATTATGAGGACTCTACTAGTACACATTGCCAGGTAATTTCCTTTTTTTGCAAACTGAACCAACCATGTTTTTTCTTTTTTTTTTAAGATATACTAAATCATTACTGTGTGTTTCCAGGTTCCTAACTACCTGCCATCTATCAGTGCCTCAATAAGCCTAAGTCCTGAGTGCCACATATGGCGGTTCTGTATCGGACTGCACTCGGCACCAAGGATCCTGGTGGCATTTACCTACTTCAAATTTTACAAAACACGTTTTTCCTCGAGGTGCCCTGAGAGTTCACTCTGTTGCTTCAACCTGGCCTTTTCTATTTGTGAAAACCTCGGCCTCTTGCTCCTCACATATGTATCATCCAGTGAAACATACTGTGAGTAATCCATAGTTTTTATTGGAGAGGTTTTATTCAAACCTCTGTTTTCCTTTTGAAACATGGCACGCTGTGAAGCTTTGATTCACCTCCTAAATTAACAGAGATTACGATTGATTTTTTGTGAAATGTTGGTGTATTTAAATTAGTATTAGAAGGGGAAATCAATGAATTGTATTTTCAATTGTTTGAAGTAGGATACAGAGTTAGGCCACGTGAAAGGCATTGCATTGAATCATTGAATTATTTGGAAATGTATTATTACAACTGTGCTTTACTTTATACCAAATGTATCCCTCTCTTTGTATATTTTTGCTCCTTAGTTGTACATAAGGAAGGTTTTGTGCTCTTCATAGTCAGTTCCCTTATCCACATGCTGATAACCTGCCGTTTATGGAAGACTATTAAGAAGTATTCATTAAGTCCTGAGGTAAGGAATGCCAAATCAAACACTACAGACTGAAATCTATCATGTCAATTGCAGCATTTCATTTATACTCAGTATTCTTTTTTCTCCCTTAAAGGATGCCAAGTCCCACCATTGGAAAGTACGCTTCTTACTTTTCAACGTATCCTTCTGTGCTTTCGCCATATTCTTTTATTGGAAACACAACATGTACTGTGAATCAGGGAGTAAGTATCAAATGAATTTGATCTTTATGATCTAATCTGTGAGGGCCAATAACAGTTCTTCATGCAGAATGACACTACATCGAAAAACATGTCAGTCATGTGGACAGTAATGTAAAACTGTAGCTGCAAAATGCTGACCAAAACATATGTCTATCATATATCCCTGTTTCTTCTTTTCACAGGTTACACATTATTTGCCCTGTTTGAGTATCTAGTGGTCTTCTCCAATATGGCCTTCCATCTCACAGCAGTGTGGGACTTTAAGAGCCGAGAGGTCATGGTCATCTCATCCTCCGAAGATAAAGACTTCTGACTAGAAACTCAAGGACTAAGTGCTAAATGTACAACCACTCAAACCCCTGATGTTAACAGCCTTGACCCTGCACAAGGAGAAGAGTGGGGTGAAGGCCTTTTCCATATTTCCATGATGACGATTCCGAAGTCCTTTGAGGGTGTAGATGTCAGACAAGTTTGAAGAAAAGATATGCACATGTGTTACTGTATGGTCAATTCAATGAGCTATAAGTGCATTTTTGTGCCTCATTGTCTCATTCATCGAGTACACTATTTTATGTAATGTGAAATTTCAACTTTTGTACAATGCACAAAATAATGTGGTCGTACTGTATTTGCAAAAGTAAAGTGACAGTCCTTCAAATATGCATAGCCTTTATGGTTATAATTTTAGGGAATGAAAATAGTGGAAAGCAGGGTGTTCATGTGGTCTTTCCTTTGAGCATTCACAACTTTAATACTGTCAACACAGAAACAATAGCAAAGTGACACAGTGAAGCTATTTTACACCATTCCCAAAAACATTTGCCACCCAGGGCCACTCTACCATCACTCTTCAGATGCAGTGTTACGATATCTGTTGTTAAAAGACTTTGTCATTAGCCATACTTATATTTCAATTTTCATTTTCATATTTCAACAAATATCTATGCTTTTAATAATTGTTTGATTGTTAAATGTTGAAATGTATGCACCAGTTCTCAAATGTGAATACTCTGTACTACATGTGACCTCAATGGCCATTGTTAATCTGATGCAGGATTACACATCGCTTACCTAACTGTGACTCAAAAGTTAATGCTGCTGGATAAAAACCTAGTAGCCATGTACAAAGGAATATCACTTTCATGTTTTTTTTTTAGTAGTTCTAACAGCACTTAAAGGTCCCATGGCATGAAAGTTTCACTTTATGAGTTTTTTTTTAACATTAATATGAGTTCCCCCAGCCTGCCTATGGTCCCCCAGTGGCTAGAAATGGTGATAGGTGTAAACCGAGCCCTGGGTATCCTGCTCTGCCTTTGAGAAAATGAAAGCTCAGATGGGCCGATCTGGAATCTTCTCCTTATGAGGTCATAAGGAGCAAGGTTACCTCCCCTTTCTCTGCTTTGCCCGCCCAGAGAATTTGGCCCACCCATGAGAGAGAGAGACATCATGGCTTTCAAACGAGCAAAGTGGCAGTTGGTCAAGGCCACCCCCCCCCCCCCCCCCTCTCTCCTCCTCAATAGCTACAGACACAGAAATGGCACATCCTAAGGAAAGCTCATTGTGGGACTGGCTCTAGTGGCTGTAATTCTGCACCAAGGCTGAATTTCGGGAAAGAGACTTCAGATACAGTATTAGGGGACTACTAAGGTCTATATAAAAGAGACTTCAGATCCAGTATTAGGGGACTACTAAGGTCTATATAAAAGAGACTTCAGATCCAGTATTAGGGGACCACTAAGGTCTATATAAAAGAGACTTCAGATACAGTATTAGGGGACCACTAAGGTCTATATAAAAGAGACTTCAGATACAGTATTAGGGGACCACTAAGGCCTATATAAAAGAGACTTCAGATACAGTATTAGGGCACCACTAAGGTCTATATAAAAGAGCCTTCAGATACAGTATTAGGGCACCACTAAGGTCTATACAAAAGAGCCTTCAGATACAGTATTAGGGCACCACTAAGGTCTATATAAAAGAGACTTCAGATACAGTATTAGGGGACCACTAAGGTCTATATAAAAGAGACTTCAGATACAGTATTAGGGGACCACTAAGGCCTATATAAAAGAGACTTCAGATACAGTATTAGGGGACCACTAAAGCCTATATAAAAGAGACTTCAGATACAGTATTAGGGGACCACTAAGGTCTATATAAAAGAGACTTCAGATACAGTATTAGGGGACCACTAAGGTCTATATAAAAGAGACTTCAATATTAGGGGACCACGGGGAGTCAATGGTTAATAAGAGGTCATTAAAAACTCTTAAAAGTGCAGTTTTAGTGCTGTAAAATGCTTTAAAACCAAATTGAAAAATCTCAAATATTCCATGTAAAAACCTAGTGTGAAAAAGATTGCAACTGTAGAAGTACAGTCTTCTCTAAAATTTTTGAGATGAAAGGAAGTTTTGAGATAGGTCTATCATTAACCGAGGAATCCAAATTTCATTTTTTAATCAGGGGTTCCACAACTGCTTCTTTGACGTATGTTGGAACGTCACCTGCTGACAAACTACTATTTATGATTTTTTGAACAATCAGGCCAATAGTCTCCCAGGCTTCCTTAAAGAGGCGAGGGGGCACAGTGTCAGTGGGACAATATGAGGGTTTTAGTTTCATGACGATTTCAGTGAGATTTAAAAGCGACACAGGCTCAAACTGGTTGAGGACAGTTGAGCAAGAACCATAAACCATAACACATTTTCAAAGCTCTGAAGCTTCCTGTTAAATCCGACCATGATGATGCAAGTACTGGCCAAGCATGAGCAAGAAGTTTCATTTGGCCTGCAAGACCTTGAATCATATTCGTTTACAACAACAGAACCCAGAAAACAGTAGCCTATTGTTACTTACTATTGTCCCACTTGTACATTACGTTTGTAGTTTGTTTAGGTCAATTAGGCTAATTATTGGACATGTCCTCCAACATACAGTAGAGAATAATGTAAAGGCAGACATGTGATAGGGTTGGTAAAGTGTGACAGTGAGCCCACACCTGTGCTTTTCCTACTTTTGACAAGGTAAAAGGTATTTCGTGATAAAAGGATTTGTATTGCACAGTAGAGCTGGGCAATATATCGATATTATATCGATATCGTGATATAAGACTAGATATCGTCTTAGATTTTGGTTATCGTAATATCGTAATATGGCATGTGTTGTCTTTTCCTGGTTTTAAAGGCTGCATTACAGTAAAGTGATGTACTTTTCTGAAGTTACCAGACTGTAAGTGTAACTGTTCTATTATTTGCCTTTACCCACTTAATCATCATATCCACATTACTGATGATTATTAAAATCTCATTGGGTAAATATTTTGTGAAAGCACCAATAGTAAACACTACAATATCGTTGCTGTATCGATATTGATTTGGTCAAAAATATTTGATATTTGGTTTTCTCCATAACACCCAGCCTATATACTGACAGGTACATAGCTTACTATTGAAGAAATGTTGAAAATTGGTGAAATTGTCCTTTAACATATCTACAGGACCTTGTGTCTCAGTGTGGTGGCTTAAACAATCCGCTAGATGGCAGACTTTTGCAATTTGTTTGAATTAATTGTGCAAACTCCGGACGTTAGGGGGCGACACTTGGTGATAATAACCAGATACTCTGTGGCGTAGAGGAAGACAAGCCCACTGGTCTTTCAACATTCTGCGGCGTTTTCGGTCCAGTCTCGGTCGGGGGAAAGACCGAGACCTTTCTTAACAGGAGGTAGAGTTCGCTGTGCTTCAACTCTGCTGCAATGTTAACACTGATCTGAAACTACAGATCTGCTGGCTCTGATACATGACAGGTAACTTTATTATTTTGTTATTCAACATTACGGTGTTCCATTATCATCATTATCATCTAGCCTAGCCAAAACTACAGTTCCTCTTTATTAACGTCCCTCGTCTTGCGGTGTCTTGTTGTTAGCTAAACGTCAGCGGCGGCTAACGTTTGTCTGTGGAGAATGCAGTAACGTTAAGTCGACACCGACGTAAACTGAAAAAACACGGAAGCGTTATCAGTGTGAAGGCTCCTCTGTAATGTTACGCCCCATTTGTTGGATATTTTACTTTTATTTCCTAGTTAGCCGAGAAGTATAGCTAGCTAGTCGGGGCTTGTCACATACTCACTACGCACACGGAACAGGCTGTTGTTACTTTTCCTAGTCTTCTTATTTTTCTCCCTGAGGTGACATGTGCTTGTATACATTCCGTCAATCACAGCTAAACGGACAAAATAAGGGCTTAATGTCTGACTAAAAAAGCCAGATGTAACAAGCGTCTGTGTAACGTTACAGTCATTCATTCAGGAAGATGTGTACTTGAGAAGTGATAGCATGTGTCTGCAGTTGCTGCAGGGGATCTTTATGTAACTGACCGTATTTCTTGGTGTGCTCTAATCCGATTGATGCAGTTTTCTCTCCTTTCTAAGGTGTATGGCCATATGTAAGAGACAAAGTAGCTACGTTGTTTTTAAATCCGGAGCTATTATTGATTAATTGATTAACTTTAGACAGAACCACTGCAAATTCGTTTTGCTAGAATTATCAGAATTGTCAAAGGGACTGTCTTTTTTTATTTTTTATTTTTTTTCCTTCCAGCGCACACCAGCCATGGAGTTTAATAAATTGGTGACCTTGTGGATATTTTGCTTGTGTCTCGTTGGAGAAAGTTGGACTGAAAAACCAAGTTCACCTACACCGGAAAGTCAGATTGTTGAAAATGGGGTGTCAGGTGAGTAGTCAATCACGGCATTATTATGTTGTAGCATTTTAAAAGTATATTTTGTATCCATCTGTTTAAGCTAAGATGACATACTATAGCTTGGCAGTTGGAGTATTACTGTTTGTGCCACATCTTTGTGATTGTGCAGGCACTAAATGTAGCCATGCTGAGAATAGTCCAGCTGGCATTCTCTGTTAAGTCCTGCCTCCAACTCCGATCAAGCCACCTAGACAAACAGGAGGTAATTTATCTAATGGTTAGTGGAGCACATGAGTATGGGTTTAAGTTGCTTCTGAATCAGGTAATAATAATCAAGATGTTAAATTATTTCCAATAAATTAGAATCAATACATTGTGAATATTTAACAAACATTGTTTTTCTTTGTGACACTTTAATTGTTTAAATTGGTATATAAAGGTTGGCCTAGCTGGCACAAGTCAATGCAATCATTAAATGATTGATAGCACAGTAGGCTACTACGAAGGACTCCATATTGACATTATGTAGACACTCATATCTAGGATTTGCACTTCTTATCATGTATGTCACCTAAATTTTCAACTACGAAACCTAATGAGTAGAATTGCATGCATGTTAAAGGCGATGTGGGCCTCTCAGTACAGTGTACTCCTGCAGTGACTTACTGCATTACATTATACCACATCTTTCTTCCCTTTTTAATGGACGATTTGATTTAAAGCTCAAACATGTTTAGTGAATTTAACAAGCTCCTTCTGTAAAACTACTCATCTTGTTAGACGAGATCCTCTATCACTGTGATAATCTCTTGCCTCAATCCATAAAGATATTTCACATGAATAACGGTAGCTGCAGCTTGAGACTATAAAATGAGCCAGTATGTAGTAGGATGACATACTATGACTCAGTTTTTTTTTAAAGTGTGCTAGTGCAAGAATTCTGTTTACAAAAGGTGCAACTGTTCAGATTTAAGTTTTGAAATATTTATCCTGACTTTACTCTTTTAGCAACAATTTGGCAAAAACCCAACACTACAAACTTGCATGGTTGTGATCTTTTATTAGTACGTGTGAACAGTGCGCTGGCTAACCAGGAACTCTTTAACCACCACACAGTTCAGTGTGTAAGCACATTCTTCCTAATGTGTGTCACATGTCTCAGGAGGCCACAGTGTGGGAAGGCCTTTATTCTTGACAGTGATTTTCAAAGCTTGATGAGGTATACTGAATGGCGATAGGACATCTTAACTGCTGCAATTATGAAGTAGCAAAGTTATGGGGTGTGTTCTTCACCTGCACACAGAATCACTTGTGTAACTTGAGCTCTTTAAAAAAAAAAAAAAGGCAGGCTGACTTGTATGTAAATCTCTTATCTTGTGTCCCTGGAGGTTTGCAAGCCAAATGAGAAAGAGGGCCAGGTTGGGTGTATGAGAGTGTTGCATGTGGTTGTTTTTCACTAGGGTAACTGTCACTCTTAGTTTAACATGGTCAGTGTGAATGAGTGAGAGTAATTGCCTTTTTGGTATGTAGCTCTGTAGGTTCTCTGAAGCTGAATGCTTGCATACTTGGGCTCAAAAATTAACTTCTCTACACGGAAGTTCACATTGTGCATTAGCCCTTCCTAGTTCATATGGAGAATTTGCCAACTACAAACCGTTCATAGACATATGCAGTGACCGTTGCAGAGGTTAATCTGTGACAAAGTTTACGTTCTGTTTTGTCTCTCTAACCACTGAGCCAACCTGTCATAACATATGGTTCTGGCAGTAAAGAAAACGTGGATTGGATTGGTGTGATAAGTTGATCCATAGAAGGGTGCATTAAGCTGTAACTGCCAGCTCAGTGCAAACCATATCCATGCAGTTGATTATACACTATTATGACTGTTATGTCCCTATCGTGTCTAGAGGCAGAGGACCCTGACAATGAACTAAACCCGGGGGAAAACCAAGGGAAAGGCAAAAACGGTCCAAGATGAATCAAATAATTTATTGGTAAACCAACAAACTGAAAATGGTCTTCACAAAAGCGAAGTTTTAAACAATCTCAATTAACACTAGCTTCAGCACACGTCTGAAACAAAACACACACACACACACAGCTTCCACACTGGACACACGGGTTTGGTTCTCCGGCTCGATTCTGGCTCTTCACAGGATCACACCGGCTTCCACTGAAGCGCTCTCTCTGTCACTGGCTCAGCACATATGCTTCTTTAATACCGGTAAATTAATTCAAGAAAGAAAAGGCTTGTGAGATTGGAAATCACAAATTCACAGTGTGCGAGTGTCCTCAGATTTAAATTGATATTCACATTTACACTTACTGTTATGACAGGTAGCCTATGTCCTTTCATACAACTCCTGAGTGTCTGCAGTACAAGCCAAACAAGGTTTCCTCTCAGTGGGAGTGGTGGCGTTATCTGTGATCAATGGCCGAGGATCTCTAATCCCTCAGGAAGGAGGGAGAACACAGAGGGCAGACAAGCTTCACTAGATAACCTGCAGCTAAATTACATAATAATCATGGAAGCGTACATTTCTGAATTATCTACAATTAATTGTGGAGCCCTGCCCTACACACTGAAATGTTTACAAGTTCCGAGGGCTGACGGTCAAAATGTTAAAAACAGTTGAATGCAACCAACAAACCGTAGTTTTCCTGACAATAACCCAAACTGTGAAATTGATGATTTAAAAAAAAAAAAAATTGAAAACCCCTTATTATTAAAAGCCAATTTACCTTAGGACATGGCCTGTTTTTTTCTCTTGGTAACATCCCCACATTGAGTGAAAGGCTTCACATAAACAAGGCTTTGTCTTCAGTCAAGGAATTTTGCAGTTCAGTTATATTAGCAAGAGAGAGAGGTTGAGTGAGGCAAGTCCAACCTGGGACTGCAAAAAGCACAAAAGGTTAAAAGTTATGTTTGTGGCCATAACAGGAGTAGTTGAAGTTAAGAGAGCTATTGTAGCTTTGAGCTAAAAATCAGTATTTGAGTAAATTATCACTTCAATGCTTCAAATTAAAAAAAAAAATTTTTACTTTTTAACTTTATAAACCTGGTTGTTTCTAATTTAAATAAAAAAACACTTAAGATATTACTGGCATCGCCAAAATTGCACATTTGGTGCTGAAATCTGAAATATGAACTTCAGTAGACTATAGTTTTCTGTAATATCGCAAAGCAACAGGAAGAAATTGGGAGGGAATTGTCGCGTCTCTGTAAATTAAAGAGCCGGGTCTAGAACTACTCTATCTGTAAAGTGTCCTGAGATAACTTCTGTTATGATATGACACTATAAATCAAATTGAATTGAAGACCATTACTAGGATTTCTTTTAAACATCTTTTGGATAGTTTTTAGTTAAACTGTGGGTAAAGTAGGCTACTGCAAACAATTTTGGTAAGTTTTGGTGGTTTGGAGACGCCAGATGACAGGGCAAGTATGATACAGAAATAAACGACCAAAAGTGTTGAAGTCTTTGGAGTAGAGATGCACAGATTACAACTTTCTAGGCCGATTCAGATTTTCTTTGAGTTAGACCAGCCATTACCGATTTTAGCCGATTCCGATTTCATTTTTTCTAACCACTTTACAACACACAAATATTTATTTTCTATTTTTTCTTTTAATAGAACATTTTGCACAGAACATAGAAAATGTTTTTAACAGATAATGGATCACTATAAAATAGAACTATATAAATTATTCCTGGTGTGGGAAGTTCACCCACATCTAAAGAGCAATGTTAGAGTCATTTCCTTCTTTTCAATTCCAACTAAAGAAATTGTAATTCTGGTTTTTGGTGTCGTCCCTCCGTGCCCTACTTTCTCCTTGCAGGTGTTGCATATTGCAAACTTGTTATCTTCTGCACACACGCTGAAGATTTTCCAAACAGCTGACATGTTGCAGGTTAATTCACGAGGTTCCCTACATGGGGGAGAATGGCGAGCGGGTCAGCGCGACACACGGTCGGAAAAGTTGAGAGAAAGGAAAAAGAGACCGTGCCGTCGCGTCCGTGTGTGCGTGCGTCCTTGAGAACTGTAACCCCACAGTCACATTAGCTACAAAAGAGAGCGACGTGCACTCGCTTGTGGGCGCTCCTGGGCGTGCCTAGCCTACTCCTGGTTGCTTGGCAACAGTAAACAGAAATTCTTCATTGCTACCTTCAAGCACGTCTTAAAAGTTACTTCAGAGAAGTCACAAGAACGATGTTTTGGGATTTAAAAGTATTTATTTCTCGATAAAAGTAACAAAATATGAGATAAAATGCCAAACTTATCAGATATGTACGATGTCCGTGCGTTTTCCGCCATCTTGAATTATTTTCTTCGACTCGAGCCACTGACCTACATCACGCTGCCCTCACGCTCCGATTGGCAGTCGCTTTGTCGCATCGCTCAGCATTTGCATAAAATAGACTTCTTGTTTATTTTGGCCCCGCCTTGCTCGTGGCAGCGGCGAGCTCGTCGCTTGTCGCTGGCAAACGGCCACTCCCGTTGAAAATGAATGGTAGCCTGTCGCTTTGTCTCTGTCTCTTGTAGCTAATGTGACTGTGGGGTAACTCGTATAACTTATGTTGTCAGTTAATTGTAGCATTGACCGGCACGAAATTGTCAGACTGACCTGCCGGTCGTGGCCGAGCACGTGAAAACCGGCCAATTCAGTCTATCGGTGCAGCTCTACTTTTGAACATTTCAAGGGTTTCAGGCAAAGCTTGACGCAAGTGTCTTTGCTAGTTTAAGACCAACGCAGTTGTCAATTTCCCGTCCAGCGCCCACGTCGTTTGAATAGCAAATGCACCTGCGCCCATCTTTACGCCCATGGGCGTGCTGGTCTTACAGGGAGGTGTGTTCAGGTGCATTCTGGGCGTATTGCTATCTTGAGGTAGCGGGAAGTGATCACGCCATTGACCAACAAAAACCTCGTCTAAAGTCAATAACGCAGCATTTCATTGTTATTTTAACAGCAAATTAGTAAAATGCGCATAGGCTTATCCACAGCGCACGCACACTATGCTTGTTACACACACAGGGAAGCGCAGCAGCACACACATGCAAATGATTACAAATAAATATATTACGGTGCAAATCCTCCATGATAATAGCAATACGCCATGGTCCAAATGCACCTGGTTTTTAAAGGGAATGGGAGATGACTCTCTGATTGGTTTATTGCATGCCCAAAACACACCTGTGAAATAATGAAGACACATTCTTTAATTCATAGGTGTACATCCCTTTTGAACCAAGTCCTTTTTTCTTCCATCAAACTAGCAAAAGCGGATTTGGACACGCCCCAAACGCACCTGCACCATGCACTTCATGCCATGCGCTTAGATCGTTAAAATAGGTTTTTAAGAATCAAGATAACAAAAATCTAACCAAAACGTTCTGAAACAGCATTTTGTTTAGTTGTGCATAGTTGCACACATTCTCAACCTGGCATTTGATAGTCATCTTTGTTGTTGTTTTTGTTATTAGTAGTAGAAATTTGAATATAACTTGAAAAATCTGTGGGTGAGGTTCAAAGTTGCCTGTTAACACTCAGTTTCTCCACCAGATTTGTGTCGCATCGATGAGCCACTATGCAAGGATGAGAATGGAATTCTCAGTTATGAGGCTATCCGTAGTATCCACAAGCAGATGGATGATGACGCAAACGGCAATGTAGACGTGGCAGAGACAGACGGCGTAAGTATCAGCCTAAAAAGTCATCATCAACGGGAGCTGATGCTCTGTTGAAGCGGGTGTTGTGGTTTGTACAGTAACAGAGGTGGTCTTCATTCAGTCTGAAGAGGCTTACAGGTATCATTGTAATCCTTTGTCATCTGAATCAGCACAAGATTTGCTGCTAGATAGTCAGTTAATCATAGCCCTGTAATGTCCTTAACTTACTCAGAGTAACTGGAGGATTTGTCTTGTAAGCGCTCTAGTGTCCCCTTTCTGGAAGTTTTGGTCAATAATTAACCTAATTCACATTAAGTGGCATGCATGTTGTATTCATTGATGTTGCCACATTTGTACAACACATTGTAACAAAGAACATTAGTATACATTTACATTAAGTCTTGTTTGTGCCTATGTTTGTAATTTTTAATTCCATTTTTAAATCCTGCTTTTCTTTTCAATACAGTCAAGCAGAATGAAAGCACAAAATAAACCGTTAAAGCTTATTTATGTCCATTCACAGACATCACCGGTGCCTTAAGACACTGCCTGTCGTCCATTTAGCTTACATCCTGAGCTGTAGTCTAAACTACATGTGGCCTTGAGAAGCCTCATTTCGGTTTGGTTCAGTCTGTTGCATCTGGTTAAGGCCAGACATAAGCCTTCTTTGCTTTTAAAAGAGGCACTTGGCATGCAAATACCCCGAAGGCAAAGAATCTGAAAAAAGTTCAGTACAGTGAGCATGTTCATCTGTAGTGGCTTTGAGCCAACAATTGGAAAGCTCAAAACGAATAAGAGCACTTCAAGACAGTAGTCAGACTTCCTGTTACCATACAGTGATTAAATAAAGAGCATAGTTGATTTCTTTATGACCAAGATCAAAGTTAAGAATAAGCTTTGGGCTGTGGCCACATTATACAGGTCCTGCTAATTTTCCAATGGAATATATTTTTAGGAGTGTGATATTTCACCTGCAGCACAGACCATCTCTCTACCCTGTAGTAAAAATCCTCCCACACAATTCTATCAAGAAAGAAATGCATCATGACTGTCTTCCACCCGTGTTGCATGAGTTGGCTTTTGTGGGAGTGCAAGATGTTATGTATGTGACTAAGTTAACCCACAAAATAAGTGGGCAACAAGTAGTGTGGTTCCATTGGCTAGTAGGTGACCACTACAATGCCAATGGGGGCGAAACTGAAGGGACATAAATTTGGGTTTGGGTGCTATTTACTATATGCAATGGTGTCGTTTGTACAACATGCAGGGTTCTCATTTTCAAGCCAGAGATGCCAAAAAGTAATCCAGAGACTTTTATATTGTTTCTATTACTCTTAACACTGGAGAGACGATGTGAGCAACCTGTCTGAAAGTTGTAAGTCTTCTGGTAGCTGTGCCAAGAGAAATCTCAATCATTCCCAATCTTGCAGAGACGGAGAGCGTAGGTATATGTAAGGAGATAACATGGGCACAGGCTAATTATTGCTAACTAAAATGCTAGTTAACATTAGTAATTAAACTTAAACAGCTAATGTAAGTCGAAACTGCCTGCGAGCTTCTCCTGCACTATACGGTAATTCCTCTAATATGTAACTAATCGTTAGCCTATTTTTACAATAATGTCTGCTACGGAGCCATAACGTGAGATACAAGGTAATGGAACCTTTTATACATTGAGCTTACCCCCTTGGCAGTAACTTCCTGGAGTGTACGCTGGTTGCCTGGCAACCTCAGAGTGAAATTCAGGAAAAACGACTTTGCATTTTTACACGACAAGTTGCAGCAAGACTCAGCATAATTCTCATGACAGCCAATAAATTGGCTATAGCTCCTGAAATCTGTCATCATCAGCGTCCGTTATTTCAGCCATTGAAAGTTGAAAAGCTTGAATAAGTATTTGCCTGTCAGAACATTTGAGTTAAACACTCAAGGTTACCCACAAGTGGCTGGTCTGAGAATCACAAAGGCAGTG
The DNA here is from genome assembly GCF_010015445.1 of Perca fluviatilis. NCBI lineage: Eukaryota > Metazoa > Chordata > Actinopteri > Perciformes > Percidae > Perca > Perca fluviatilis. The sequence goes on along the minus strand of NC_053113.1, from coordinate 38,756,328 downwards.
AACTTTACTTTTCTGTGGTTAAAAAGGTCCCTTTTGAAAAATGTGTTACACTTTGTGTCACAAACCCTATCCCAATTGATTTTCTCAGCTCTGTTTTTTAATAAAAATTACTGTCTGGCTTTTAGGTGTATATCAATACTCTTGTGTTGTAGAATTACCTTAACACCAGTGCGGGAGGAAGTTCTGAGCTGTTCCAGTGGAAAATCTTAGTAATTTTCTCAGGTCATGTGTGGTTGAGATATTTATAATGTTTTATCTTCCATTCACAGTGAGTAAATCAAACACACACATAAGCCACAAGAATTGCATTTTCTATTTTTATGGGGGTCATAAATACCACCGTAGTGAATCAGGTCACAGTGCCATCCAAACCCCTCAACAGCAAATTTCCAACACTATTTGAAAATGTAGCATTTGTCCTCCAGCTATTCATAAAACATTTTCAACCAACCCCCACTCAGAAGTATGGTCTGTGGCCATTATTTCCTGAATTAGTCAAAAGGAAAACCCAAACCACGTCAGTAAGTGGTACATTCAAATTCTTCATTGCTGCATTGGTCAAACTAAGCTAACTAAAGTTCTGTATGCTCAGATTGCGTCATTTATGGAGCAAACTAAAAACAATGTGTACAACATTTTGATGTGAGGCCAGTTAAGTGTTATACCTACTTTTTCTTTCAAAACTTTTGTAAGTTGGATTATTTGTAACCACTACAATCATCATTGTCATCCTGCAGTTTCTGAGAGAAGATCTAAACTACCATGACCCCAAGGCTAAGCATAACACTTTCCACGGTGATGACCAGTTCATCAGTGTGGAGGACTTGTGGAAAGCCTGGAAGAGCTCTGAAGGTACTGCTTTAAAGCATTTTCCCCCTGAGGGCCAACCGTGACTGCACATACAGGCCTTTCTTTCAGATCTTTTTGTTTGTTTGAGTTGTAGAAATGCACATTGTTTGCACACTATGACACAGCAGTATTTTAAATAGCTAGTTATTATATATTTCTTTGTGAATGAAAGTGTGGGTTACACATTGCCCCTCCTTGACCTTCTCACTCACCGAACAAATGGGCAAGGTAGTTGATCAGATAGCATGTCAAGCAAAGTGCAGTCTACTTATCAGCTCCAGCCAGTGGCAGAGTGGACATCATTGACTCTGTCAGCACAAAATTCACATCCACACTCTCCCCTCCTTCTGCCTATCTGTTTGGCTAGGCTATCGTGTACTTTTCGGGAGCACTTTTCATGTGCTGTATCTGGCACCCATGTCTTTTCACACCCTTTGTGGGAGAGTCAACACTAGGGGGAGAAAACCTTTTTTGTTCACAGTACTGAGTTATCCTGCGTTGCCGTTTATGGAGTCTGGAGGTTTGGAGCCAGGAAACTGGGTTTTTGTTTAATAGAACAACACATTAACACAGCCGTCCCACACTGACTCTCTGCCAGGAGCTGGGGACTGTATTTTCCTTCCCCAGTTATTACTGTGGGCAATCCAATGTATGCTTTGCTATAGATACCTCATACATCGTTCAGGATACGGCTGCACATATAATATGTCTCATGTGTCAAAACTGTATAGTGCAGTTAACGATAGTAACACATTGTGTTGTTTTCGCTCTGTTTGTTGGATTAAAAATCAGACAATATCGATTAGGTTAATACTGACTTTCCACTTTAATTTGAAGGTGTTTACATTAATTTCATGAACAGTGTAGGTAGAAAGGTGACATCAAGGGACAGACAGAATTTGAACAAGTTAACGTAACCTTTGCCACAGTCATATTTAATATTTGTTTAAAGATTTTTTTTGTGGGTGCCTGGATAGCTCAGTTGGTAGAGTGTGCGCCCATATATACAGAGGTTTACTCCTCGACGCAGCGGGCCCGGGTTCGTGTCCGACCTGCGGCCCTTTGCTGTGTGTCATTCCCCCTCTCTCTCCCCTTTCATTTCTTCAGATGTCCTGTCAATAAAGGCCTAAAAATGCCCCCAAAAAAAAACTCTTTGAAAGATTTTTTTTGTAATCACTGATTGCTTAAAGTCTACAACCCATAAACTTCAGCAGACACATTATTACACGTTATCCCTGGTGATGGTGTGCTTGGCCTGTATTGCAGCCATATTGAATTCCTGTTTTGTTTGTTTTGCCTTTCAGTCGGTTCTTAAACAAGTGAAACCCATCATCAGTGGGACTGAGGTCATCTGACTAACCTCTTGGCCCCCCAAAAAATGTTTTAACTGATTTTTCCGATTGTTAAGGCGCACTAGGGCTGCACAATATGAGGAAAATATCTAATTGAGATTATTTTGACTGATATTCCTAATGCGATATGATTCACGATATTGGAGGGAACGATCATTTTTGTATCATTATTCTCATGTTTGAGAGAGAGACAGAGAGATACAGAGAGAGAATTATAGTTTTTATTTATTTATGTTTTATATATTTTTATTTATTAAGGATCTGTACCAAACAAAGATTTTTTTTTGTCTGTAGGATACGATTTGTAGGATGGGACGTCTCCACAGCGCCACAATACTTAATTCAGAATGGTTTCACACATATTTTGCCTTAACAAATATTTCGCCCCCACCATTAGGATATTGCACTAGTCCATATTGCGATTTCGATAAAATTACGGATAATTGTGCAGCCCTAAAAAGCACACATTGTTCAGTCAACATAGATGTGAACACCCTCAAACATTGTTAAACATAAAAGTCAGCGGTTTAACCACAGAAATTAGTTGGAAGAGAGTAATAATGAAAAACGTATTACTAATACTTTCTGACCGCACCACCAGTGATGGAGACCTATTGTAGCCATGTAGCCTTCTTAATACTGAATTCTGCAGGTAGTCAATGAATGAGAATCGATGAGCACTGTAACTATATGTTTAAATGTATTTAATTTTTTCTCCTCAGTGTATAATTGGACTGTGGATGAGGTGGTGGAATGGCTCATCACCTATGTGGAACTGCCACAATATGTGGAGGCCTTTCGCAAGAAGAATTTTAATGGAAGTGTCATGCCAAGGTAAGGGATATCAGGACTTTTCTAACTTCTCCAAATAAAGAATGTGTCACAAATAAGTTGTGTTTTATGTAAGACTGGTAAGCCTTTCTGTGGTTGGAAATGAAAATGGAATACTTCAATGAAAGTGATAAGACTCAAGCGGCAAAGTGTACTTGTGACAACAATTATGCACAATTTGGGAATGATGCCAACACATATATTGACTTGCAACTTAAGTGCCAGCATATAAAACCCATTTACATTACTCTCTTTATAAGTCATTACGTTCCTTACTTTGATCAGTCAGTGTCCGCTTCCTTACATTTATTTTAATGCACCGCAATTAGTATATCTAATGACCATTCGTGTTTTAAATCTGGATTGGATTTAGAAGATCTGTTAAGGGCTCATATTACACATGGCTCAGAATGGATTACACCCATTGCTCTTCCTTCCTTGTTCCTGTAAAATGACTGTGTGTCTGTTCTCTCTCAGGCTCGCTGTGAAGAACACCACTCTGACACTCTCTATTCTGAAGATTCTGGATCGCAGCCATGTGCAAAAGTTGCAGCTCAAGTCTTTGGACACTGTACTGTTTGGAGCACCCCTAAGTATGTGACTTTATTATTTTTTTAATTCCTGTTGCAGCTCAGATTTTTATTCTTATTCCTACAACATCATTAGATTTGTTCTAGGTACTTGACTAGAGACCTGACTAGAGATGAGAAGGGCTTTCGGTTTCAGTCCCATTTAATTTTCTGTTTAATAGGCAGTATATAAAAAATAAAAAAATCTGTCACATACTCTAGTTTTCTCTCATTGCTATTTTTTTCATTGAGATACTGATCTAGATAGAAAATTATATAAAAAAAACCTCTGTTAATCAAAACAAGGTTGGAGGATTCTGCATCGTTGACAGAGTTATGTGCACCCACAATGCTTTGCTGTTGTTTTTCCAAAGGCATTGCTCATTCTGTAAATATGTTGGAACGGGTTCTTTTGCATACAACTGGTCCTCAGAGAGGCATACAAACCCTTCCAAATGACCATGTCAACACTAACTCCCTCACAGAAAAAGTTGATTATCTTGAATTGGAAGACTGTTACTTTGAAACATCTCTAGGAAGTTTTGAGTTTGTGTAAACGGCCTACCACCATTACACACATCCTGACCACTGTTATCTGCTACTGTCGTTTTTCATCAGCACCTTGTCCCTGGGATATGTAGTGGTCATGTTTGCTTCATTTATTTATTTAGTCACTTACTCATCAACTCGCCAATCTTTAAATCTACTCGTTTACTCACTTTAGTAAGCCCACGTTTTATATCTAGGGGAAACCCTGTTACCACCTGTATCGGTTCCAGAAACTGTGGAAGTGATCTGAGGGTTAGATCACACTGCTCTGTATTCCAGACACTCCCCTCTGCGTACTGAGACAAATAAACACACCACTCATTCTCTCGGTCTCATCTCCAGCATACTGCACCACATCTGTAACTACAGATTGTAGTACTTCAGGTTTTTTTCTTCTCTTTTAAGATTTTGTAACATCTCAGCGGATGGGGTGTGTCTCAGCTGTCATACCTCTAGACAGTTTTTTACGCAGTCTTTCTTGACATTGGGATACCATTTTCCCAGAATGACATGAAAAATATGTTGTTAACTAGTTATAGTAACTTAGTTACAGTCTGACAGCTGAATACTAACAATTTGCAGTACTGAGGTAGTCAGGAAAATTCTGGACTAGGTGTTGTGAAAAATATGAATCTGTAGACAAAATACAATGGTGCGCAGATACCTCCCTGGGCTTGAGGTTTGATCAGTATAATTAAAATGGATTAAATAAGAAGTGGAAGGGTGCGTATTTGGAAGAGAAGTGCTGATGAGGGCAGATATATGCGATCATCAGAGAAAATGTAATGAACCTTCAAAGGAAAAAGTCATTTGCATTAGAAAGAAATTGCACAGGGGGTCAGTGTGTCGTCGTCTGTGTCTGGCATGTGTCATTGTGGATGTGTTTTTATCAGTCACACCCGAAGGAAGACATTAGCAACGCTGTCTGGCTTTGACAGCCTCTCAAAGCCAGGGGGTCTCGCTAATAGTCTGTCAGGCTCACTATATTTGTAGCAGCCTTTTAAGACGCATCTCACAATGGGTTGATTCTAATCTCGTGGACAGTTGTGTACTAATAATGAACCCAAACACATTTTCTGTTTTTGTGGTTAATTAAATGTCACTTAATGCTCTCATGGTGGTATTTCTGAAAAGGCAGTGAATATAGTGTATGTACAGTAACTTGGGTGATGATGACAGAAGGCAAACTGTGTTTCCTGTTTAGGACTGATAGTGTTGTAAGAGCAGTAAATGGCACCAAGAGAACAGTCTAGCATCAGGAAATTCTAGTTTATATTATCTCAAAGATAATGTCAGTATTTCCTTCTAAGCATCTGTGCTCAGTCACAATGCAGACCCATGAAAAATTTAGCACGCATGCATTATAGTTAAATACCGTGACCTCATTTTAAGGACTTTTCTTCTCGGTGGTTAAGAGGTAATGATCTGCATATACCGGCCTAAGAAGAGATGGGAGCAGTAGTGGTTTACAGCTGTCTTGTAGATTTTCTGTCTCTCTCACTTCTGGTTTGTTACTTTGACACGATAGCGGGCACAGCTGGTCCAAGCTTCATGACTTTGTCAAACCTGTGTTTGTTCTGGCCTTTTATAAGCAAGTCTGCAGGAATATACACAGTAATCCTCAAAGATCATTTAGCACAAGCTGGAGACTTAGTGATTAGCCTTAGCCTTTTACCATACAAAGAAAATCATGTTTTATGGGTTTTCTCCTTTTATGTTTTTACTTCCTTTCTGTCTCAATCCAGGAAGTAGAACTCATGCTTTTGACTTCTCACACCCCTTTGCAGGTTTTGCAAGAAAAACCGTCCTTATTGTTTGCTTTGTTAGGTTGAAATTCAGGCTGTTAGTCAGTTGCTGCATTACATCATGAAATGACAAATGGACTTATTAAACGCAAGTGTTTTATCTGGATTTTAAGATTGTAAAAATTCTTCTCACCTGAAAGTTCATCTGAATCTAATCTGAGGCTTCTTACAAATGGAACAGCTGCTTTCTAGCTGCTGGAACTTTTAATCTACTAATCCCTTATAATGACAACATGACAGCATAATCACATGGTTATTATTAGGATTCATAGCTCCTCATGTTTACCAAAATGTTATAGTTGCTATTGTTTGGTTTTCTGTGCATGTTTATTGGCATTGGTTACCAGACTAAATAGGCAGTGTTTAGCAGACTTTATCTTGGTCTTTTGCACAAGGCCCCCCTCACCGCAACCTGAACTTATGCTTCTATTTGCGTCACTCCACAGCACTGGCAGTATGACTAGGCTATGTTATTTGTTCAAGCATAAGCTTCACACCACATCCTTGTGAAGCTTGATCATTGTTAGCAGCTTTATCTTTTACTCTTGATATATATTTCCTGGGGGAAATGCACATCCTCTTTTATGTGTTTAGCTTATGATTTTGATGTTTACCTTACTAAAAAACTTCTCCTCTTCTCTATTTTTCTCTTTCTATCAGTGAATAGACATAACCACTTGAAGGACTTCATGCTGGTAGTGTCGATAGTCATAGGCATGGGTGGCTGCTGGTTTGCCTATATCCAGAATCGCTACTCTAAGGACCACATGAAGAAGATGATGAAAGACCTGGAGGGCCTGCAGAGAGCTGAACAGAGTCTGCATGACCTACAACAGAAGTAAGGGGTTTTTCCCTCTACCCACACAACAAACTGTGTTATACTCTACAAGTACTATATTGTGCACAAATACCATGAGTCTCCACATAAAACGCAGTATTAATTTCTTTTACTTGGCAAACCTCAGATTTCACATTGTTCTGAATGCTCTGGTTTCAATAGTTTTTTCTGCTCTTGAATGGAATGATGTCATACAGGGCCGGTTTTCTATATATGGTCATCTGCTCCAGGCAGCAACTACAGTGTTTTTATTGCATACACGTTTCATGTTGCAACATGCTATCATCATGGAAACCTGTAATCTTGGCTGACAATTAATTTCTCCCCAATTTCTGATCACATTCCTGCTGAAACATGTCCGGTTATGTTGGAGTTGGTTTAAAAGCCTTTCTAGGTGTTTTTTCACAGTATAAATATAGACAGTATAAAATATTGTGAATGTTGCAGGATTGCCTACATTCTGTTCTGACACAGGATACTTCACCTGGTGTTTTCTGGCCAAGGAGACTTCAGGCCTTTGTTGCCTTAATGATAAAATGTTTTGAAATGAGATCTTTTAAAATAAAACCCCAAAATAGAGCCAAATGCAGTGTCATGAGGAGTGAGTGAATGTTATAAACACAAATCTAACTATTTTGGTCCTGTTAATACTTCAAGGAATGCTCGGAATGTGCTTTTAAGCGTGCACTGTCTCCTCTTATTCCTTTCAAGGATACTCAAACAGTTTCATCTCGTATACAGGTCATGTTTTTTGGAGCACAGATAGTGCTATCAAATTGTTAAGTGTCACAATGAAATGGCAATTGATGTTTTGCTGCTGACGTTTTGCGTCTGCATCTTCTAAATATTTATTAGAATAATACATAAATATATTGATTAAAATGTGTTACTGTGGCAGAACTTGAAAGGGACTATTCAAAAATTGGCAGCTTTTCTGCAAAATGCCCTCTGCCTAGAAAAGGGTTAGTTTAAAAGAAAATAAATTATTTAAATCAATTTTGTAGAATGTGACAGTTGGTGGTCAGTGTAAGCATGTGCTGGCATCACATTGTGTCATTGAAAACCTTAAGGATTTATCTTCTTGGACCAATGCTTTTTCCAAAGGACATTTCATAAAAATCTGCTGATTAGTTTTTTAAATTGTGTACAAAGTTGAAATTGACCCAAGGTTGATCATAAAGGAAAGTACAGTGAGTGTCCAAAATGGAAAGCCCTTAACCTGAGGGGAGCAGTGCCTTGCATTGCTACATAACTGAATAACATTCCTGTGTTGATGCTTGGGGAAATATAAACAGGGAGAGATGAGCTGTTGTAGGCATCAACATGTTCAGTCCATTATACTACCCTTATGAGTTGTTCTGTGTATCAGCTTGCTGTTTAGGAAACACAGGTTGTTGAAACATGATATGCTCTGATGAAAAACAAATAGACTGTACAGAGGAGTAAGATTTCACTGACTTAACTGAGATTGGTGTTTGTGTCAGCCTTGGATTCAGCTTTTTTGTACAGTAGCACCTCTTCCTTTAGCACTGTATTATCTAAGTCATGCTCCTGTGTAAAGCATATTTAATTTAATATACTGTATATGAGGTATAAAGTATTTTTTTTGCAGGATTTGCCTTCTAAATTCCAAACGAAAGAGGCATTGACCACTCCATTGAGGACAAACCTTTGAGGTCAAACTTTGTCCCTCTGGTTGACTGCCAGTCCAGTCTGTGTGTTTCCTCTGTAGCTTTATACTTTGACCATTGTGAAAACACATGCCACTGCCAACTTGAAAGTTGGCTCTGACATTTCTTTCCTGCTAATCTAATCTCATACTTTATTCTTTTATACAGAATAAATCAGAGAGGGTTTAATAAATCTTAAAGGCACACAAGTGCAGACATTATTCAGCATGTTCTGCAGGACCTACTCTTGCCATAGCTAATTGTAGTATATTTTTAGTGCTTTAGGACAGTGCTGGGTTGCTTCACATGCAGTACCTTGAACAGTGCGTTATATCCCACAGTTACGGCTATTCCGTGAGCCTTAAGGCCCTGACACACCAATCTGATAATCGGTCGTTAGACAGTCTGGCGAGGTCGGTGACTCGAGTCTGTTCGGTGTGTTCAGTGCAGTCGTCCATCAGAGGGGCCGTCTGCCTTCACTTTGGCCGACCTGACTTGCTGGGTCGGAGGGCGGTCAGTCGGACTCAATGACCAATCTGATTGGTGGAGTGCTAACCCGGAAATGGCGAGCGGAATGAGTGACAGACGCCTCTCAAAATCTGACGAAAATCTTTTAAACTGACCTTTGTCGATCTGAAATTAAGACAGATTCAGCAACTGTATGGCCTATTTCTCGCTTAAGATGTTTTCAGAAACACGTTTCACTGAACTATTTTCGTAAAATGCGAGATCGTATTTCGAACAAGCCACCATTACTTTCGGCTGGAGAAGCCAGACCCATGTGACACGTTCATCGTTTCCGGTTTTAATTTTTTGGGCGACCATACAGATTAGCGCCGCCTGCTTTTTATGGAGGTGTGTTCCAAGGCACTTTTTGGACCTTGGGGGGCCGACTGATCAGTACGACTGGCTTTACTGCCGACGATCGGGCGTCGGATTGGTGTGTCAGGGCCTTTACAGTATCATTTACCTGCTGTAATTCAGTAGTGTTGTGCAACCACATTTAAATCTAATCTGGATGAGAGCTCAGAGTAAGGACAAACATACCAATTGCCTTAGGCCTGTTTCGCATTAGTACATTGTGTCCAGTAAAGCATAATCATTTTAAAATACTTATGCATTATACTGAGGATTTACTGCAGCTTGTGTATGAATCTTGTTACATCAGAATCAGAATGATAAGCAGAAATCCGTCAAGCTAACCTATGTATCCACTGCCTAAAGTAGACGCCTAGGATCCTCAGACATTTCAGAGTTGGCGTTAAGCATTAAAGCCAAGCAGTGTGCCTGTTGGAAGGGATATTATATTATAATTGTAGGTCAGTGTGGCTAGCAAGAAGAGACCTTCATCTCATACAGTACATGTTTTTGGAGCCGAGAGAGCGAGAGAGAGAGAGGTATGTCCTCTGTCTGTAGCCGTGCCTTTCTTCTTGATCCCTGCTGCCAGCTGCTGTCTTTCCATACCTTTGAGCAGATACTGTGGTGGTATCAAGTAGCCTGGCCCAACCATGGCTGCCCTGTTGGGAGACAGTGGGAGGAGGCATTGACTGGAGCTGGATTTCCAACGCTGTTTGACCCAGCCTCTGCCTCACTGGTGGGACATGGTGTTAAGCATGACTGCTTAACATGTCAGCTCTAGTGCTAATTCACCCGCATTTGGATCAGGTTGTGTGCAGACAGACATCCTGAAAAAGGACTGGCAACAAGGACAACAATGTTGCATGGGATGGCCATTATTAAGTTACTTTTCTTTGCACACTGTATTTTATTAGCTCAGGGAAGTATAGGAGAGGTATTTAGGGAAGTAAATACAGCTATAGTAATATTGGCGCATAAAAAAAACGTTGTAGGTTTTTATTTACCTTCTTCTGCAAAGTCTGCAGAGACATTGTGTCTGCGTCCTGTGAGCCCTGCAATGCAGGTCAGGTGAAACGGCATTTAGCGTCTTCTCGCTGGACATGGTAGCTCTGCCAGTGCTCTCGATTCTTAGCTAGAGAATAGCAGAGGTCAGGGTCGAAAGCATTAGCAGGACTGCCCACCACCCACATTTTCCATAGCTAGCTCTCTGGATCACATTTCATTTCACTGTTCCCTCTGCTGTTGTGTTGAGCCTGACAAGAGGAGAGTGCTTCACCCTAGAGACCACACAGTAGTCGTAGTATTATTTATTTATATTTATTTATATATATATATATATATATATATATATATATATATATATATATATATATATGTATATATAATATATATATATATATATATATATATATATATATATATATATATATATATATATAAAAAACCATGGAATTCCCAATAACTGCTTAGCCTGATAAAGGACTGTTCAAGTAAAGTTCATTAAGTATTATCAATTGAGAGCCTACTCCCACATTGGGTTTACAGATCAAATTAAACTGTTTATTTATTGGTTTAAATGGTTTAAATTCATGTTGTTTTTCTACATACCTGTTGAGCACAATAGTTATACTGAGGAATAGGTATTTTTAAAGATATATAAAGATAAAGATATCATAAATGATACGAATAAAAATAATAATGTCATGGGTGACAGGCCCCTCTTTTTAGAAGTAGACTTTTTTAGGAGGCTAGTCTAAGAATATCCCACATACAAACCAACACATATGATCCTACAGGAGCATTGGGTACCACGCTGTACTGTTCTAAAGTTACACAGTGGCAGCTGTTCCCATTCTCCGCCCGGCCTTTCTGATGTCCGTTTATTGTGAGCTGACCACAGCTCTTTGCTTTCTATATCTTATTAGCCATTGTTTCCGGTGATTCATAGCTGATGCAATTCCTACATTCCACACAGTACATGGCACTCACATGCTTACACATCATACCTGCCCACTGAAACTGGCACCTACCACTTTGTGTCTTTGTTTGGCCTTATTAAGCAGCAACTGATGTCTTGCTTCTAAGATAAACATTGAAAAGATTTGTTTCTCTTTGTTCCTTTTGTTTTTCTCCTACTCTCCTTCTTAGGCTGCAGATCGCCCAGGAGGAGCACCGTACAGTAGAAGTGGAGAAGGTGAACCTGGAGCAAAAGATGAGGGATGAGATCGATGCAGCCAAGCAGGAGGCCCAACGTCTGAGGGAACTGCGTGAGGGCACAGAGAATGAACTGAGTCGCCAGAAATATGCTGAAGAAGAGCTAGATCAGGTGATTGCAAAGTGATAAATGTGATTTTAAACATGGAGTTTGAAGTTCAGCATAGAGGAGTAGCACTGAAACGGATTGAATAATGTGTACTGGCACATACTGGTTTGTTTAGTTTTATCAGATTCACACTGGCTATAGAGTTAATCGACCACTGAAGTCTTTGTCCATTAAGAATTTGGCAGGAACAGCATAGCGCATCCCACACAAGTAAGTAAAACACATGAGTATTAGCTTGAAGGACTATCACAGTGACACTTTTATCACCTTTTTTTTTTTTTTCCATTCAGAAACATGGTGACAAATTGGAAACCTGCAAGGCTATCAGATCGAGTGTAGTTTAAAGACGCTTTGACTTTCATGTCGTGGTCGCCACTTACTTACACTCCTATATTCAGGATCCATCAGTCCCTAACTATAAACATGGTTTTAATTTTGAGTTATGGAGTATATAAGATTGAGATGACATGTCAGTCTTTTGTATGTGTGAGTAATAACACTTTGTGACCGCTTACAGCAATTGAGAATTTTTCTTTTTTTTTCTACAAATTGTGTGTTTGTTGATGAGTATCAAATAAGTAAGTGTTTTAGTTTCTTTTTAAGTAGCCCATTAAGGACTGCAATTTTGCCTATGGCTTGAAGTCCCACATATATTTCATCGGGTGCACTTGAGATGTAACGATGTATATATGCGTTGTCCCTGACAAATTAAACCAAATCAAATAAAAATAAAATTACTCTTCAACATACTGATCTTGCATTTTGGTTGCAGATAATATAATGGGTGTGATGATTTAATGTGTTAATTCACCTCCTGTTTGACATTTGTCGCAGGTGCGCATGGCTTTGAAGAAAGCAGAGAAGGAGTTAGAGTCACGCAGTAGCTGGTCACCGCCAGAGTCTCTCCAGAAGTGGCTGCAGCTCACCCATGAGGTGGAAATGCAGTACTACAACATCAAGAAGCAAAATGCTGAACGGCAGCTCCTTGTGGCCAAAGAAGGGGTAAGCATGTAAAAACCTAAAGGGGAATGCCATGCCGTTGATTGTATTGCCTTGATTTGATTGTAGGACAACCTGTTTTAAACCCATGAATTATATTCCAAAGCAACCATTTTACAAAGTCACCAGAGACCTAACATTTGAGACTAGCCTGGCCATAATATCTGAATCTGAAAAACTGTTTTTAATGCAATAAAATGTTTACAGTAAAAATGAAAGCAGCTTCATTAAGTCATCTTGATTGCGGTCTTGTGAGACTGCTATTCATGTTTTTGAATATTTATTGGACTGTCGTTGGAAAAGATTCGGCTTTAACATGGTGTGTGGATAATGTCAATACAGCAGAGATAAATGTTTGGTCATTAATTTTCACAGGCAGAGAAGATAAAGAAAAAGAGGAACACTCTCTTTGGGACTTTCCATGTGGCTCACAGCTCCTCTCTGGATGACGTGGACCACAAAATACTGGCAGCAAAGTAAGTCAGACATTTTAATTGTGTAATACTGCTCATAAAGTTTTAGAAAACTTAACAGCATTTTCATTTTTAAAAATAACAAGTGACTTAAGCCCCATTGGGACAGGATTAACATTACAGGAAGAGGAGGGGAATAAATGATTTACTGTTCTCTGTAAGTTGACTCCTCGTTCTGGACATCATTTTAAATAGGGCTGCAGGAATCGACTATATTAGTAGTCAAGTATTCTACCAATTATTTCATCAATTAATTGAGGAATCATAAAATAAATACTAGTAAATATACAAAAGACAAATAAAGACTGGTCTCTTAAAACGAACAACTAACCCAATCGGCTCACCAGCTCTGTGTCACCGCAGTGTGTGAGCTCGCCGCTCTCCCCTCATGGAGCTGCAGTCCTATTGATTTACGTTGACGTTACATTGTGTTGGGTCCACTCCGTCGTCTGGGTGCGTAATGTTAGACTGGATGCTTTCTGCTGAGATGCTGAAGCATTGATGCAGTGCTACTGTGTTTTACAATAGACACACTGTACAGAGTTTTGGTTTTGTTTCAGCTTGAAATGATTCCGAATTTTGGACACTTTCTGTTGTTTTCTCTGGCCTGTCGCTTCTCTTCACCCCTTGCTATTTTCTCTTTTCTTCCATTTTGCAATCTGCACCTTTTTTTTCTTCACTGTGCGCAGTCTGTGAACGTGTTGTGTGACAGTAATAATCATCTGTGCAAAACACAGTGGGCTCTGGACAGTGGTAGGATTAAAGGAAGCTCAATTTTTAGTAATCAACTTACTCAAGGAATCGTTTCAGTCCACCTGAGCCCACTTGATCAGCTCTTGCTCTCCTGATTGCTTTTTTTGTTCTTTTTTTTTTTGGCGTATAGGATCCCAAATAGGCCATGTGGGTGTTAACATGTTTCCGTCTATCAGATAGCAAAGAAATGTACTTACTTATTTAATTTGGAATATTGGGCCCATGTTTGGCCCATGGGCGTGCTGGTCTTACAGGGAGGTGTGTTCAGGTGCATTCTGGGTGTATTGCTATCTTGAGGCAGCGGGAAGTGATCGCGCCATTGACCGACAAAAACCTGGTCTCAAGTTAATAACGCAGCATTTCATTGTTATTTTAACAGCACATTAGTAAAATGCTCCTAGGCTCGTGCACACTATGCTTGTTGCACACACAGGGAAGTGCAGCAGCACACAAACATGCAAAAGATTACAAATATATAATACATATAAATATTACGGTGCAAATCCTCCATCATAATAGCAATGCGCCATGGTCCAAACGTGCCTGGCTTTTAAAGGGAATGGGAGATGACACACTGATTGGTTTATTACATGTTACGCCCAAAACACACCTATGAATTAATGAAGACACTAAGTACAACCCTTTAGAACCATGCGCCCGGCGCACGGACCCTTCTTTTTTCCGCCATCAAACTAGCAAAAGTGGATTTGGACACGCCCTAAACGCACCTGCGCCAGGCACTTCACGTTGTGCGCTTAGATCGTTAAAATATGTCTCTCGAAAAAGTGCTATTAAGTTACTTCACCTCTGGACTTATGTCTCATCTCCTTCTTTCTCCTCATCTTTCACAGACAAGGCCTGGGTGAGGTGACGGCTGCTCTGCGGGAGAGGCTTCATCGTTGGCAGCAGATAGAGATCCTCACAGGTTTTACCATCGTTAATAACCCAGGCCTTCCTTCTCTCACCTCATCCCTCAACCTTGATCCCAGCTTCATGGGTGGCAGAGCTACACCTCAGCACTTCATCATGTCTGAGGACATGGACGACTTGGATGAGGATTTCGTGCCTGGAACTCTGCAATGTAAGAGTTCATCCGAGTCTCTCGGCCATTCTGTGGGGATTAGCAAACAAACCCCTAAACACTCCAAGGCGCTGCTGGGAAAATCCAAAAATCAGACCACATGAGAATTTGGACCTTTTATGTTACAATTATAACATTATACAGTTATAATTACCTGAATTTGTCCATATGGCCTCCCTGGTGATGGAGGTAGTGAGGGTCACAAGTGTCTATGATTTGAATGAGTGTTGTTTTACATTTGTATAATGTGTATCATGTAAATTCACATAATTGTCTTGTTCTTTCACACACAGTTCCAGTTGAATGCCTTTGTTGATTGTTCTCATTTTTGGTAAAAGACTCAGTCGATAATGGAGACTGAACCGAATCTTGTGCCTTTCCTCTGGAAATTGAAATGTCAAGAAAAATATACCTCTTCATGAGAGCAAGTTTTTGTGCTGATCTGTTTGTAGTGGTCGTGTCCTTATATATGCTAAACACCTTTTTTAAATCAAATTTGGGTCAAAAAGCTGCAACCAAAGGAAGCATATTAAATGCAGTTATTGCCCAATTTAAATTCTTATCTAGGTTGAATATTAGCCAAAAAACACACACACAAGCTACCCATCATTTTTACAAAATCCTTATGAACAAAAACTATTTTCATTTTGGGTAAACACTTCTTTATCTCATCAAGAAAAACAACATTCTGCTGATCATAATGCTGTCTAGCCATGTTGTTATGTGCTCTATATTTGACTTAATATTATGGCAAAACTTGACGCACGTTAGGTTTGGGTTTGACTAACTGCAGGCGAAACTTGTTCTGCAGAATCCTATTCCGACCACAATAGTGAGTAAGTCTTTTTATTCCACATTAATTGCACTCCGTATCTCACTCCCCTCTCTCCCTCCACCACCTTTCTGGCATTTGGCTTCCACTGCTGTGTCACTGGGCTAACTACAGATGGCACCCGACTGCTGGAACGGCGAGCCAGCGACCTGTGGTCCATCAGTTCAGACTCTCAGCACATGTGGAAATATCCTGGTTGGCCATTTATTCATGCCCCAGTTCAGTCCTCAGTTTGACATCCCTGTCCCTTCCCTTGACTCAAAGCCATAGAGCTGTAATATGTTTTAATTGGGACAGTACGCTGCAGATGGACACAGCTGAAAGAGAAACTACTCCATGCTGCATTGATCTGCCCCCGCCTTAGTTGCTTGCTTGCCACATTTACCCCCTTCTCTAAATCTTGTCCCCAACCCCCCTGCTTTCTTCCCATAGTGATTTGCCACTTACTTTTATTGTAAATGGGCACTTCCTTTCATAAATGGGCTAATATTTTTGTCTTTTATTCATTTAAATGATATATTTAAGTTGCTAACACCATCACTGTGTTCTCCTTTTGTTTGATTTAATATTTTTCCTTGAGGAGAAGGAGAGAGAAAATCGTGATGTTGGGATGTTATAATGGTAAATCAGTGAATAGGGTTCATCGTGGAGATGTAATCATTTTCCAACTTTTAAGTCGAGAAAAATGTATCCCTGCACTTGAGTATCTTTCCACTAATCTCCCAGTCAGTCTCCCCTTTTCCGTCCAGACTTTATTTCACAAGTGGTTGTTGATAATGCTGCTGTTTTATGCCCACAGCTCCCAGTATGATGTCCCTGCGCCAACGCCACATTGACCCCCAGCTGGCCATGGGCTCCCAGAGGTTGGTAGAGAGTTGCCTGTTGGCGGAGCAGCAGGGAGAGGGAACCCTATATCCTTTCAGGTCTAGGGCTACTTTCAGACAGTCGCGCAGCCAGTCGTTTGGCCAGCTCGATTGTCTCCCTCTGCCTCCTCTTTCCTCGGCTGTGTCTCACCCCTCCATCATCTGTACCTCCAACCTAAACCCTCATTCCCAGTCCTCCTCTTCCTCCTGCTTAGCCAGCTCCATGGGCAGCATTGTAGCTCCTCATTCCTCCCATATATATCATGCTTCTTTTCAGCCCATGGACCCCATTCCTGATTTCACCTCCGATGTATCCAAAGCACACCCCTCGTGCACCGACATCTTCGGGTACCCGTCTCTTTCCAATTCTCCACACACGTCGCATGTGCGTGGATGTGTTTTTTACCACCTGGTGTCATTTCATCTTTTAATCAATGCATCATAGCAGAGGTATCTTCATCTGTCCATCTTTTTTCCTTCTTTAAGTCCATTTTATTTTGTCATGCTTTCTTCTGGTTTGATTTGTCTTTTATTTAGCTTTCTTGTCATTGCACCTGATGAGGCATTACAAAATCCATGCATTTACTCTTTTTCAAACTCTGTGTTCCTGTTCTGAGTCTGCCCAACTAACAAGTGTGGAGTCCCAGTGTCCAGGCTGTGCCCAGTGTGTATCCATGGCTTTGCAGGCATAGTGTAGATAAACCCCAGCATGCAAGGCTTCAACCTTTAAACTTTTTTTTTTTTTCCATTTCCTCTAACTTGTGTTTTTTGTTTTTGTTTTTTTTCCTCCACAGAGACCTAAATCGCTCTGACTCTGACTCCTCCCTGTCCCTCTCCCAAGTTGGTGATCGGCTATCTGCCTACAGCTCCAAAGGCCACCTAATCAAGCCCACCTCTCTCATGCACGGCATATCTGGACGTGGAGATGACACGGTCTCTCTGCATGCTCACACCCCCAACGGAGGGAACCGCATTCATGAGGTCAGTCCTGCAGAGCCTGTCCCTGACAGCCCCATACTAATGAAGAAGGTGTACGGCATAGAGCAGTCTCCCAGCCTGGGAGAGATCAACAGTCTGTCAGAGTCGTCCCGCTCCTTCAGCCCCAACTCCACCGAACCTGACACACCGTCGCCTACAGGAGGGCAACCAGGGACAGCGGGGGCAAAGGGCAACAGCCGCATCCCACAGCTGTCTTCCAAGAAGAGCCCGCTGGAGGAGGACAGCGGCTCTACAGGAGAAGACACAGATTCCACTGCCAGCCGCAAGAAACACACCTTCAAGATCTTCAAGAAACAGAAGAAATAAGGGCTACATGAACTACAGGCTAGCAAAGCTGTTTGACTGTATTCCTCTGGTCTGTTTTTGGAAAAAAAAAAAAAACGTTTCAATGTTTTATGGGTTCATTAATGGTCAAATGATGGCACAATTTGTTGCCGTTGCATCTTTTTGTAGGTACATCACCTACTCTAGGTAACTGTGGGAGCAACCAGCTGTTCAGTTTTATCTGCTTATTTGGTTGGTATGTTAAATATGTGGGGAACGGGTAGGTTTGTATATTGGATTGTAAAGTATTATTTATTCAGCAGGAATTTGTGCCAGTCTCGAAGGCAAATGTGTTTCCCAGTTTTTTTCTTTCTTGTTCTACAATCTATAACATTTAGCATGTCTTCACTTTTGTTTGTCTGATACTCGAATGCTCTTAGTGTTTGCTTGGTTCTTGTCGTTTAAACTTCTTAGACAACACTTGATGTTTCTTTTATTACTACCTAACCACCTAGCCTACAAATCCAAAGTGAATGCGCACTCACTGAGTACTTTTTTTTTTTATATTTTTTTATTGATGGTTACATGTTTTTCTGTCTTTTTTGTTTTCTTCTTGGCAGAGCAAATGACACATTCAGAAGATCCTCAAACAGAGGAGTAGAACTAGAAGGCTCGGAGTTCCATTTAGTATTAGCCACTCAAATTTCACTTTTGTCTGTTTTAAAAAAAATAAAAATAAATTTAAAAAAAAAGTGTTAAGTGCCATTGAGCACAGCAATAGTACTTGGTGTGGTTTTAAAAGAATATAGATTTAAAATGCTCTAATATTTTGCAAACTTGGATCTCATCCAAAGGAGAGTTGAACAAGCAGTAAATCTCTCTGTAATAAGTTACAAAAGGACCATCAAATTGCAGCATTAGACCTTTTGCTTTGGTTTTAGTGTTTAGTTGTTGGGTGCATGAGAGAGTGAGAGAGAAGTGCTTTGCTCAAAAGTCCAGCTTTTAAACGATGCCAAAACGTTGAACCACGTATTAATATTTGGATTAACCCATATCCTCACTGGAGGAGGACGTGATTAATCATTTTTACTCAACCAATACAATAAAGTAAACTTTTCTTTTTTAAGATTGTCCTCTTGAAATGTAAATGGGAATCAACATTTCCCACTAAATGTTAATTTAATGAACAGGGTGCGAGTAACTTGAATTTTTGCTCCGGCTGTTTTATGTTTGTTTTAGTGACTATTTAGGTGGACGATGAAAACTTCACAGCAATTTGTCCGTGTGAGATGGGTGCTGGTAAGGGCTATTTACAAGGCAAACATCATTTGCTCTGTGCAAGATATAAATGTTCAAGTTGTAACCACTTTGTAAATCACCTTTTATGGAAGATTTCTCTCAAGTTATGGAAGACCAATCGCGGTTCAAGTGCCAAATCGCTATTTCTGTCAGAGGCCTTTGTATTTGTAGTGTTTTTGGCCTTGAAAGCCCCTTTTACACAGAACACAAAACCACATATACACAGTGTGTTATGTATATCCTGAGCTTAAATGCCGAATGTCCAAGGGTATTGTTTCTGTAACGGTATCGTCAGTACAGTATGTTTACACTTGCTACAGATAATTACTATTCTCCGATTACCACATCAAAGAACGTTGTGCCAGTTTTAATACCAACAGCTTCATATGAGCACAAAACTATGCATCCGTAGTTGTAGGTGATTGCTAAAGTAGTAAGGACGCCAGTACACGTAGGGTGTTCCTGACCAATGAGCAACCAAAAAGTGCTGCAAAAGACACAGTCGGCCTCCCCCAGCCTCATAATGTAACAGGTGGTTTGGATGTAAAAGACACGTTTGAATATTTTATTTTAGAAACCAGCTTTAAAAAAACAATTTCCTACTGGTACTTTTTTAAAGCGTCATTTGTACCTTTTTTTTTTTTTTGCACGACAGAGCTGTAATGGATTTTGCCATCTGTATGTATGTGTGCGTGTGTGCGTCTGTCTGCTCCCAGTATAATGCATTGTAATGTTGATGCATGTCAACTGCTGTAACAAAACCTATATTGGGTTTATAGAGTGGATCAGCTTAAGCTCTGTACTCCCCATCCCTACTTTTCTGTCCCTTTGTTTTGAGCTAATATTTCTAAACACAGTATATTTGTACAGAGAAAATGATAATTTTGCATCTTCTGTGACGGTCTAAACTTTTATGGCACAACTGCATGATAGCAATAAACTATTTTGAATGAAGAATGAGCTGATTTGTCATACACATTACGCCACATGCTGCACAACACTTTCTCATCTGTAGAATTAAACAAATGTGTCTTCTCTTAAATATAATTTCTCAAAGATGGCAGTGTACTTAGCAAGTTTGCCCGAAATCAAATGATCTGAATCTAAATGCAGATTCAGCATAATAGGTGAATAATATTAGTTAACCTTTGGGTGTATGTTTAGTATAGGTATGAAACCCAGTCCACAAAACTCCACCCTAACTGCACTGTGTATATAGTAATCAGGGTGGGACTATGTGCTGTTAAATATTGACCTAGGTTTCAACATGAGTGAGGTGAAGCAGGATGAGGTCCGGATCTTGAGGTTTCTTGTTTCTTCGCAGCTCCATAATCTTTAATGGAGAGACTAATGAAAGCACTTTATAAACCATGGATTTCCATACACTGTACAGATGCCTCTGTGTGTTTGGGCTCAGCATGCAGGTAGGAGCAGGTTTTCCTTCATGATTTGTAATACACTTGTCCTTTGTAATACACACGTGCTTTCAACAGATTTCATTAGCAACTATGTGCGTATATTCTGCTCCGCACAGATCATTTGGGGTTTAGACGAGGTGACACTCCTGAATCCTCCAGAGGAGCCTCTGCCTGACCATCTTTTGGAAATACTTTACTCTTGTGATGAACCTGCTACAGTACAATTGGACTTTATTGTATCTTTTGAAACTGGCATCACTTCCACACTCCTGCTGAAACAGTGGAGGTGCGTCCCTGGTAATCCTAAAATAATGACTCTGGAGCTGATCCTGCCGGATTGGTTGGTGTATCAAGCTGATGGGATTATTGCAGACTCCCAGTGGGTGCTGAGTTGCATCCTCCTTGCGACAGTCAGGTACAGTGGATTTGAGAGGCCTGTTGCTGCTCAGGATGTGGCAACTTTGCAGCCTAAACCTTTTTTAAGTCGACCTGTAAAACAGCATCAACTGTGCATTACCTGGAGTACACAAATGCTGCAATTAACTCAACAGCTTTCAAAGAAACAATGCCCTTTGGAGCAAGGTAAGGTTTGAGAAGTGAGCTTAAAACTGCAATAAACTGCACATGTGGACAAAGGCACCTTAAGGGGAGCCTTGTCAACATTTAAGAATCAGAGAACATCACAATCAGAAAAACCCTACAGGGATGAATGATTTTAGGATTTGTCAAAACTTAATGTCATACTGTACTTGATGTATTATTATGTGATTAAAAAACAATTGTAGTCTTTCAAAATCTCAACCAAAACACTTAATGTTATTCAGAAACGGTGCATTTGCTTTCTACAATGTATGCTTCAACTGGAGAAAGCTTTGGTATCACAAAGACATTGGTCCCTTATGGCAGTGAGGTTCTGGAGTATTCACGTGTTAAAGCCATCTCCATTCCATGGTAAGACAATAAAAGTCACACCACATTTAACCTAGCTTTCTATTCTGGTAATGACAATTTTATTTAAGGATAGTTAACCAATGGCTTTGTGTTTTTGCCAGGTGTATGTTCTCCATCTGGATATTTGTGACCAGACGCTGCCAGGACAACCTGTGTGGTGTGTTTTACCATATAGACCCCCATAACAACTACATCACACCAACACTGTTAATCAAAAAATCAGGTATGGTTAAGAAATGAATCTCACCTTTCAGGTATTCCCAATATGCAACTACACAGTGTCATTATCTGAACTTACATGAGCCATTGCTTGATATGTATAGGGCAGCTACACGTCCAGATGGATGGCGAGTCTGGGGAATCCTCTGCATTGGTTTCCCCATTCAAGGTGCCTTTAAGTGAGTGGTGCCAAATCAGTGTGATGTTGCAGGGTAGAATGGTGAGTCATCTCTTGTTCGCAGAAGATGCCCTCATTATGTAAATAATGGTAATAATGAAAAATATTGTGGCGGTTGTCGTGCGTGCGTCTCAGGTGACTGTCTCCATGGTGTGCGTGGATAAGGAGCAGAGAAGCCTTCATTCAATAGAACATATGTAAGTCTATATCTGACGTAACAGTGATTCAAATATATTAAAATCAGAAATAAAAATGCACTTCAAGTATTCTGCCTATGTGTTGTCAACATGTTGTGTCTTACAGGATGGGGCATAATGTGAAGCTGGATGACACAGAGGGATACTTTGTGATTGGTGGAGGGAAATTCATACGAGGTGTGGAAGGTTATTTTGGGCCATTGGTTTACTACCGCAACAGGATATCACCTCACAGCATGGTAATATACTGCAGCTGCCCACGGCCATTGTCTATGTCGATCATTTGAGTCTGATGTTTTTCCTCTTCTCCAGCCTGAAGTTGTAATTCCAGATGTTATCAGGAACGTGAACCTGACTGGATGGCTGCAGACCTGTCAAGAATTTCATCTCGAGATGAATATTAAAATCAGTGGCTATTCTTTCAAGGCCGAACAGGAGATAGAGTCTGGTAGTAGGCTTATATATCCACCAGATGGTGCTAATGTTACTATACCTGAAATATTCTCAAGAGCCCTCTGCAGAGCTACTGAAAATGCAAAGAAGCTGTCTACTGTGATATGTTTTCAGAGATCTGTTTCGATGCGTTCCATGAGTGGATGAAAAAGGACAGACTACCATCGTCACAGTGTGAGCTGTGGGAGGTGACTGTCCCTCATAGAAGACAAGCAGCAAAACTGGCCAAGTTATTGGCTTTCAAACATGGTAAGAGATAGACTGCACTGGTACAAAATATCCAGAGATGGAGGTAACAAACTCGAGTACAAAGGTTGTAAGAGCCAAATAGGTATTGGTTCATCTTAAATGGTATGTTTGTTTAGAAACAGTTAAAATAGTATAAAACTGTTTAATGAAAATTAATAGGTCATGTATTGGTTGTAATGCATGATTTGGTAGTGTTTGGTTCTAGTGATGTTTTAGTGTTTTGGGCTTCCAATCGGATGGCGCTACGTCATAGCTTAGTTAGTTTGAAGTTGGAGATGTTGGAAGCAACACAGTTTTTTGACCGTGCGTACCATGTTTAATTTTGTTTTTACAAGTAAACATTTTAAAAAAGAAGACGTATGGTTGCTCGTGTTTCAAATACTGGTTGCAGTTAGACTGACTTCAAAGGGTGGTACAGAAAAATGAGAAACAATTAGGTGCCACTACAAAGGTCATTGTTAACATTACTCTGTGGATTAAGCTTTTTAGTAATCATTTAACACTGAGAAAGAGAACCATCTTTTACAATGAATACTTAAACAATTAAGACAATAAAGTATGTTCCACTGGTATTATTTGTTTACTCTAGTAGGATTTCAAATACAGAGCTTAATATAGTTTACAGTAACACCTAATTAACTGCTACCGCTACCGAGCACAAGAGACATAAGCTCTTGGGCTTTGTTGTGTTTTATCCTTTTGACAAATACTATACAAAGATAGGAAGCTTCCTGGTGAGGATGTGCATATATTAGTATTCTATATATATATATATATATATATATATATATATATATATAGAGAGAGAGATACATCAATTCTATTTAAGGTTGGAAAAATCACCCTACACAGTCTGACAGTGTTAATGCATGGACAGTATATTATAAGCTGGTTGCAGCTCTAAATTGAATCCATTTGATGTTTACTCTGAATGAAATAGTCAAACACATTCCATCAATTGGAAATATTGTAGATGTGTTGTGCATCATTGTATACACATTTCCCAGAATTCACACATTTGGCATCTTTGGAAGATCTGTGGGTTTGAACAAAGTCTGGCTGCACAGCATGAGTTTGTAACAACTGACTGATTTGCTTGTTCTTTGGCTGAGTAAACATTATATTCTACTTATCATTCACTGATTATATCAATGCATTATCTAACATAAACCACTGAAATCAATTCATGACTTGCAGGAGAAAGAAGAGCTAGTCTGCTAGCTGTGGGCCGAGCGCTGTACTCCTTATCACTTCATAAGCTGAGCAGAGCGAGCAGCACTGGTGTGGTCAGCAGAATATTACCACTGCTGCTCCAAGCTGGCTGCTTGGCTGATAACCGAGCTCTACACATGTCCTCAGTGCTCTACAGCGCTGGCCTGGGAGTCAAGGAACAGCCCAATAAGGTGTGAGCTACTGGCTCAGATAATGTAGAACTCTGCCTGTGGTGTACATTTTTTTTTATAGTCTCCCATGCCCTTGTGTTTGGGACAGGCTTGGCTCCTGGCCCTGCTGGCAGCCCAAAAGGATGATCGATTAGCACTTCTGCACCTTGGGCACCTGCACCACCAGGGTCTCCATGGCCTCCCCACAGACCCAGACCTGGCCTATGCATATTATGCAAACATTGCTAAACAGACAACTTTAGACCGTCACAATCCCACACCAGAGCAGGTAATGTATGTGTATTATATATATATATATATATATATATATATATATATATATATATATATATATATATATATATATATATATATATACAGTTCTACTATATTAAAAAGCTTATCATTTTTTATCTATGTTTATGTGATTCAATGTTAACTTTTTCTTGCCTAATATTCATCATAAGTAATGGCATTTTCTACATTATCATAAACATATTTGTAAAAAAAAAAATCTATCACAACATATCAGAGAATAGCATTTGTACAATATATTCTGTCATGTCTAACAGTGTCAGACATACAGTACTTGTAATGCAGAGGCTGGGAGGACAAGCTGTGGGCTTATTACAGCATATGATCTGATATGTGATATTGTAATATATTTTCTACTCTCCTTATTGTGGCTATATTTTTTTCCATTTCCATCATCAACAATACCTTTGTCACTGCTTTCCATACCAAGACAGATAACAGTATGATACATTTGGTGATATTACAGTGCTCAAAAGTGGCTCATGTTTTATTGGTTTATTCAAAGCACACAGCTGCATTTCTGGACATCTAAGGAAGTAGGAATACAAAAGAAAAGACAATCCATTGACTTTTACATGTGTTTTCTCTTTTTCCTTTCTTTTTTTTTTTTAGACATTTGTTGAGGCTGTTTACTTAAACAATGACGAGGTGTTGAATCTCCAGACCAGTGAACATCATCATATCTTCCAATGGCTGAAACTGCAGGCACGCAGAGGAGCAGCTGAAGCCGAGGTACCCTGTTCTATCACAAGCACAGAAAGTCAGATAAAACAATGTGTGATGAAAATGGAAACAAGTATGGAGGTTTGTGGGCCCTCGGATAGCTCAGTTGGTAGAGTGGGCGCCCATATATAGAGGTTTACTCCTTGACGCAGCGGGCCAGGGTTCGACTCCGACCTGCGGCCCTTCGCTGCATGTCGTGCCCCCCTCTCTCCCCTTTCACATCTTCAGCTGTCCTGTTGAATAAAGGCCTAAAAATGCCCAAAAAAGTATGTAGGTTTGTTTCTCAAAGCACACATTTCAGAGTAAAAGAAAATGGCCACAGACACTTAAACAAGGTAAGGATGTCTAATTTTTGTAATAACTCAGCAACTGTTTTGCAGCAAGCAGTTGCCCGCATGCTGTACTGGGGTCAGCAGGGAGTGACTCCAGACATCCAGAAGGCTGCGAGACACTACGAAAGGGGAGCTGTCCAGTGGGAGGAACCGGTGTCAATGTATGACTATGGAATAGTCCTACTACAGGTGAGAACTACACCTGCTGTACAATGAGAAACATGACCATTTATATCGTAAGCTACTGAACGACTACTCCTTTCTTAGGTTGTATCATTAAGTATTAGCTTTTATTATGACATTTTGATGTGTTTCTCTGTAGGGGCATGGTGTTGAAAAGGACATCCCAAAAGCTCTCACTTTTCTGAAGAAAGCAATGGACAAGGTTTTGTATGATTAAATGTGAATTACTTACTTTATTACTCTTTATCAATACTGTAACATTAGGATTCCACTTACTGTTGCAAAAAGCCTTTTAAAGTTAGCACTCCCTATATTGCTTCCTACAATATTCTGTCCTACAGAATTTTGTTCCTGCAATCAATGCCCTGGCCTGGTACTATGAGCACTTTGAGCAGGACTACGAGCAGGCAGTGCAGCTGTGGGAGAAGGCTGATCTCCTTGAGTGTCCAGAATCTGCTTTCAATCTCGGTGTCATGTACTCACAGGGTCTGTATCCAGGAAAAGCTGCTGACCAGGTTAGCTCAAGTATGAATGCTTTCTGTGATCATCTGCTGGTATGCTTGCAGACTGCTATTTAGGTAAATCATTTGTCTTTCCGACAGTTTATGGCCTATCAGTACTACCTGAAGTCTGCAGAGAGAGGGCACATCAGGGGAGCAATTCACCTCGCTAGCATCTGGACCACTGGGATACCTGGCCGCGTCAACAGACATCCATCAGATGCTGTTTTGTTAGCTACCTACCCTTTTATATATTCCACTTTACGTATATGATTTGTCCTTATGCTGTGACTAAAGTGTCTTTTTAACTTGACTGCAGGTGGGTAAAGTGGGCAGCTGAGCACAATGGATACCTGGGCAGCGTCTTGCGGAAGGCCTTGGATTCATATCTCAAGAGTGACATGTAATCTTTTTTTTTCTATTCACACTTGCCATGATCATGATCAGGCAACTTGACTGCAGTAGCAGCAAATTAACATTCTAGCTTTTCAACAGGTTCAGCTCACTGTTATATTACATGATGGCTGCTGAGTCCGGGTATTCACCTGCCCAATTCAATGTGGCATATCTATGTGATCACCATATGGTGAGTTATATCTATATTATTTATAGTGTCACGATTTTAATCATTTTTGTCAAAATGACATTTTTACTCTGTATGTCCCAAGTTAGGTTTTCTGGATCCTGCTTTTGCATCAAACTGTATGTGGAGATATTACAACCTTACAATCCAAAGTCAAAATCCTGACACTTATGGTAAATAATTATCTTTTGGGACTTCAATATTTGGAAACTTGAGTAGGAACATTCATACTTTAAACCCTATTTTTGACCTCTTATTCTACTGCCTCTCCAGCCTTGATTAGGATGGGTGACCTGTTATACGAGGGGCAGGGTGACGGGCGGTTTTCTTCAGCAGAAATGTACACACTGGCAGCAGTAAGGAACGAGCCACAGGTCTGCTTCTTTTAAATAGATCTTTTGCTTTGTATGTTTATTTTTCAAGGTTGTTTTGTATTCAAAATTGAGCGTGTGTCTGTAAGCCATACTCATCTTCCACAGGGATGGTACAACCTTGGCCTCCTTGCTGAGGAGGGTTACAAGCTGCCGCTGTCAGTCTTGATTAAACTTGGCCTTTCAGAGCTGTACCTGGCCGACAACAGTTTGCTCCTAAGCACTTTGTACAAAAGGTGTGTTTGAATTGTATGTGTATACGCCAGTTGTGTAAGTGCAGTGCAGTATACTGTTTTCAACAGAAATCTGAAGGAAAAATAATTCTATATTCTCTTCCAAAAGATGCAGAGACTCAGAAGATACAGATTCATACTTTCCTTGCAGCCTCGCCCTCTTCAATGTGTATCTTCGGTCATTCCAAAAGGACTATAGTGCTGCTATTAAGGTTAGTGGGATATCCTCAAGCTACATTTGTAAAAGTTAGCAACTAAATATTTACCTAAGTAAAAGTATATCATCAGTATTATCAGCGAAACATAAAGTATCAAAAGTGAAAGTACTAATTAGTCAACATGTTTTTTAATAATTTCCGTTATATTATTGTATTATCATTTTGGTGCATTAATATGTAGCATTTTAGTTGTGGTTTGCACATGCATTTTAATACAAAGACCAATAAGTTAACTTGTAATAAAATGTTCTATATGAAAATGTACCTTGCTGATAATTATTAATATTATTATCATCATTTATTTCTAGTGTAAACTCCCAAATATTAACTCAATAATCTGTAACATTTACCTGCCGATAGTTAATGTATCAATTTATTTTGTAGCTGGTCACTATTATATTTTCTCTCTTTATATAACGTATTGTTGGGCACTTTAATTTATAACAATGCATCTGACTCATAACTTGATTGTAGAAAAAAGGAATAATATTAAAGAAACTCTCAGTAGTCACTATGGCTGTCAGATAATGTAGTACAATAGCACAATATATTCCCTACGAAATGTAGTGGAATAGAAATATAAAGTAGCGTCAAATGGAAATACTAAAGTACAAGTACATCTAAAATTGTACTTACTGTAAGTACAGTACTTTAGGAAAGGTACATAGTTCCTTTCCACCACTGGCCAAAGTACAGAGTCATTATTGTGATGTAACATCTTGCTGACATTTTGGTCATGCTATTTCCCACAGTTCTCCACTGCGGTTGCCGTGGTTGCAGCTCCAACGATATTCCTAATCGTCCTTGGTGTGTTCAGGAGACCTGTCCCATCTCCCAATTAGAACCAATATTATCTTATCAGGATTGTCAGTGCAACAAACTCAGGAACTAAACAGCAAAGTCAACCTGCACAGTGACAGCATTAACACATTTTGTGTTAGTTTACTATGGGATCACTGTAAAGATTATTATTAAAAAAAATTATGTTGTTTTTTTAGTACATGTCTGGAATGTTTTTTGGTTGTAAGTTACTTACTGTTCAAATAATGTATTTACTTTTTGTGAAACAAATAACTTGATTGAACAATAAAGAGTTTGAATAAGTGCAACCACACTTGCAGTTTCAAGATATTTCTGGTGGGTCAAAGATGTTATTCTTGGACGTCCTTTTTTGGCTTTTGTAATGACTTATTCACCCCGTGGCGTTCTGTATGTGGATCGGAATTTCAGGTAATGAATGCCCAGGTGTAGCCTCAGCTCCACCATCACCACTACATACTAAGGGCTTACTAAACAAGTATCCAACAGGACTCCAGGCTGACACAAATCTAAATTTGAACTTCAACCTACACATTTGTTAATATAGTTTTCCTGTTTCAATCACTTTTGTCTGGAGACCCCTCCCACAGGAAAATGAATTGTTATGGATAATAACATCATAATCTAAACAAGTCTTGCCTGGCTCCAATACACTCCAACATTGATTTTGATCTCGTCTACTCAGAGAGAGGATTTAAGGTATGGGTATAACCCTGGGGCATCTATTTGATAAAGGAGTGATGATTTCAAGCGAACAAATTCAACAGAAATGGTCTCCTCGGAAATCCTTTCTTCAGATAATTACAAAACCGTAGCTTCATTCAGAATCAATGCTGTCACTTCTTTGACTGTCAAACTGAAAAGGAATTGTGGTTCCATATTTCTATCTTAGATGTCTGTCCTGGCCATGTTTTTGTTGCTGACATCATTTCCCAGATCTGCTCCACCTGGCATCGCATGACTGTAGCTACAAGTGAGGACACTGTCATGTAATCCATATTTTTCCTGTGAATTCGGGGGGGTTACGTAGCAACTAGAGGGGAATTTACGTCTTATCAACTAAAAATGTATACATGGTGTGTTTTTGGTATATGATTCCAGAGCATTAAGGCTACTGTCAGGAGTAACACAATCTAACATTCTGAGAATAAAGTCAGTGTAATAGTAACTGTACAGTACATGAACTGTCTTGTACTACTGTGACTTTATCCTCACAATATCATGACTTCAATCTTGTAATATGACTTTATTCTTAAAGGATTGTGGCTTTTTACTAAATTTTTTGAGTGGCCCTTAACACTTTCCAGTATATTTTGACTCAATGTATTTAAATGTGACTACTTTTAGACAAGATACAAACAAATTAATTATTGGATAGGTATTTTCCTATAGACACTGTATTGTTGGCAGTATGCTGTAAATACATTACTATACTCTCCTGGCCACGCCCTGCGCATGACGTGACTAATTAACAGAGCGCGAGGCAGCAGGTAAGTTTTCTTTGGACACTCCAACAATTAGCTAGCATAAAGCCTTAATTAATTGGTAACTCGAAAAACAAACTCAGTAAAGAGCAAATTATATTTCTACCAGCAGGAAGAAAAGTGGAAAATTTGGATGAACAAACTAGAATGTACGTAGGCCTACCTGTAACGTGACTAGCATATTTTGCGTGATATGTGTGGAGACTGCAAGAGGATAAGCTCGTGGACATTAACGTAAGTAAGCTAGCTAGCTAATCTCATTAATGATGTGACTGAAAGCAGGTTTGTTGGTTGCATGTGTGGTTGTTTGGATGTTGTTGCTGCTGATATCAAATGTTTGTCATAGGCTGTGATACTGTGTTACATTTAGTATGACATTGACCTACTCTATTTTATAATATATTTGTTGGATTTTAGCCTTCTAAAATATACTACTACTACTACTACTACTAGGCTACTAACGTAGCATACTACTACTGGGTATGGTTGCAAATCTGAACTGACTCTAGGCTACTTGTACTCAGATTTGACTATAGACTGGCCTAGTTAACGCCTCACTTATTGAATATCAACCGTAACGTTATATAGGTTATTTTAGGTCTTTAGGTCTTGGGTTTTTAAGACTGCGGTCAAGCCAGCCGACACTCGTATCTCCGTGGTCAAATCAGCCTACGCTGAAATTGTAGTGCGCTCTTATAGCGGCACGTGTGGTAAATGCATTCAAACGGCCCTGTTAACAGTCTATGGATGATACACATGGGACTACTTCCGTTTTTCAAAATAGGGTGTTAATAAAAGTACATATAAAAACAAGATTAATGGATTACATTCACCAGAAGTAAAATATATGTAACCTGTGTCTGTCCCTTATACAATACAAATACAATTCCACTAAATTGTGAAAGGACTGTATTGTTAGAGTTTACAAGAATACAACTTTAATAATTCCAGACAAAGATTTATTTCAGTGGACACCTCTGACCCATATTCAAAATCAAGCAATTAAACGGTATAAATTTAGATTTTATGATGTAAAAGTCCCACATTTCTAGGGTGTAATGACGTCAAATCTTAAACTTAAGGTGCTATCAAAAGACTTTGCTCCATAGTTCCAGGCAATCTCTGATATATTTGAGTACACTTTTCACTTACTACACCCATACTGAAAATCAAAATTTTTTACTGTATGAGCAAAGTCCAAAAATCTCCATATTTATACAGTAAAAATGTTTGTTTGTGTCATTGCCTGGAACTATGGAGCAAAGTGTGTCGAAAAACGAATAACCACGGGTTGTTGCCTTCTTTTTGTCACACAATACTACGAGTCGGAGAAAAGATGGATTTTTGTAACATTTTTAGTAACATTTAGGATTCTATTCACCCAGTTATTGACATATTACACACATATATTTCACAGTTTGATAGGGCTGGGTATCGTTCAGAATCTTTCGATCCGGTGCCAATTTCGATACCTCAGTTTCGATACCGATTCCTAACGATACTTTTTTCGATACCATATGTTTTAAAATCCATTTCAACATCAACAAAAATACATTAAACACAAAGCTTTTATTTTCCACCTTAATTCAGAATTCCACCTTAAGAATCAAAACAGTTATCAAAATTAAAAAATTCTGGTAAAACTGCTCACTCAGAGTAACATTAATAAAAGTGCCTTGCCTTGCAAGCTCAGCCTGTCAGTCAGTCATCAGGGCAGAGAAACCACCGTTGTGGCTGCTTGTAAGAGGAAGTGTAACGTCAACAGCAACGCGACCGCTTTTGGCTCGCCATTAATATCATATCGCAGCAAACGCTGTGTGCGTGAAGTTTTAAAAAACTGTAACCACACTTGAAACCAACCGTGACTCACTGTGACTTCAACATAACTGCAGACAGTTTACTCCGTCCGCACCTCTCCGTGTGCGTGTGTGTGTCGGTCGGAGCTCCGCTCTGGGTCAATATGCAGAGAGGACAGATAAGCTTGCGCTTACGCGCTCAGACGCTTTTGGAACCGAAATTTGGCACCGAAAGATAAAGAATTTTTCGATACTCATAGGATTGGAGTATTTTTTTTGATACCATAAAAGTATCGACGTTCGGTACCCAGCCCTACAGTTTGATACATGAAAATTACGTTTTGATTAACGTTAACGTTAGGCTACTGCTCTGCTTTCTGCTCAAGACTCGACTTAAAGCCATTATTGTCATATAGCAACCGAGGGTCTCTAGCCAATTTCAGCTGCACAAGCTACAAAATAACTAATCAGGCGGTATTTAACTCCTAATAAGACTGGAGCGACATGCCTATAGGTAGCAGTATACAGTGCTATGTGTACGACTTCTTCATTTGGTTACAACAACGACAAAAGTGCTTAAAATTGTAGAAAACCACAATGTTTACTACGTGTGATGCACGACGTAGCCATCTTTGAAAGTGAGCTCGGGGTCCTCTGAGTTCAGACGACTTGACGAGTCGTATATACGACCTCGGTGGCGTTCTTTTTGCAACTTCCGGGTCGTAACTCCGGAAAACGACTCGTAAAACGACTTCGGTCGACAAAAAGAACACACCATAATGCTGCGTTCCAGACAGTTTTTAGCCCGTAAGTTACGACTTCAAGTCACAACTTACGACTTGGTAGCGTTCCAGGCAAAGTCACCACACACCCTTCTAGCTAGCGTTAGCTAGTGGCTACCTAACATTGACGTTAGCTATCTAGGTTACTTTACGTTGCCTATTTATGTCTATTTATTTCTACTTATCACTGTTAATAAATGGTGTCTGTACAGCATCTACGGGGGTCGCCATTGTTGTTTATGTGTGTGTGACGTCAAAAACTGTTACTGGGAGTACAACGATCTGGTACGAGTTCACGAGTAGTAAGTTACGGGTTTGACTGCCATTCCAGGGCACTTTCATGGGTAGAAGGTTGTGAAAACACGAGTTACGGGTTGCCTGGAACGCAGCATAAGACCGTCGATCTGCGCCGTTTAATACATTTACCAAAAGTACTAGTATATGATTGCACTATTTCAGCGTCGGCTGATTTGACCATGGCGATCCATGTGTCGGCTGGCTTGACCGCATTGTTTTAAGCCGCCGTACTTGTTCCAGTTAAAGACTTGTATAGCTAGGCTATGCATTGTCTGATGCAAATCCAGGGTTGATGTGCCTCTGTGTTGGTAGCTACGTTACTGGCCTTAAAAAAATATAAACTGTTGCCTAATTTTGACTTTTTGGAACTTTTAAGACCAAGGTAAAGTTGGTTTTATATTCGACACATTAGAAAAATCTATTATGCAGCTTGACCTTTTGACCTATTCATGTCAAACCACTTTTGGTGAACTCAGCTAACTCCCCTACACTTTGCACACAAAACACACACCCTTTGATTTTTTTACATAAAAAGATATTTATAACATTAAAGGATGTTTTTTTTTTTTTTTTTGAGAAACAAAGCTTTGTGCAATGTGTAGGGGAGTTAGCTGAGTTCACCAAATGTGGTTTGACACGAATAGGTCAAAAGGTCAAGCTGCTAGGGGTGGGCGATATGGACAAAAAATAATATCTCGATCTTTTTGCTGATTTTGACGATAATTAGACGATATCCTTTTAAAAATGTGTTTTTAAAAGTCTGAGTTACTTAATCACTGATTATAATAATGGGCACAATGTTGAATGAAAACAATTATTTATTTTCTTTAAAATGTAAGTATTCAAGTAAAAACAATTTAACGACAAAATACTAATACTATACTAATACTAATTGAACTAGTGTAGGAACATTGAACTCTGAGTAAACATTCAGTTGTACACCTCTGCTGTAATGTAAATTGTGCAGCATACAAGCAAGATTAAATCATAATAATAAAGGTCTCTATTCTGTAACATATTGCACACAAACATGTCCTTATTGGAAGCAGTCCTGGAGCTGGGATAGGACAGTGTCAGCCAGGTTTTGATAGTCCTTCTACTTGGCTGTATAGTCCTTCTGACCGGTGATTTATGCTGGGATCAGGAGTAGTTGGATGTGACCTGACTGGCCCAGGTGAGGGAGAGGTGCAGTTCTGTATGCTTTCTTGATGTTAGAGTATACATGGTCTAATGTGTTCTTCCCTCTAGTAGCACAAGCTGCATGCTGGAAAAAGCTGGGAGTACAGACTTTAAGGACGCCTTGTTAAAGTCCCCTGTATCCCCTCCAGGTGATCGCGCTGCAGTTTGTTCACTATGGTTAGCAGTGAGCCAAACTTGTGCTAACGTTAGCATTGGGGGCTATGTAGACGGCAGTGTGCTGTTTTTGTGGTAAATAAAATGGCCTGTATATTACCGACAGGGCTCCAGGTCAGGTGAGCCGTGCTGGACAGCGATCCTTCTGTTGTTACTCCATTCATTGTGCACAAAAATGAAGTCCTCCGCCTCTGGTCTTGCCAGAGTTATTTTCTCATCCTGCCGGTAGTTAGCTCGGCGTGCTAGCGCCGACAGCAACCCTCACAGCGCCCGGTCTGGCTATGTCCTCCGGGATGTTATGAGCCGCCTGGAAGGCTCTCGTAACGGCTGTGTTGTATCGTAGTCCTATATTGATTAGTTCAGTGTGGCTGTACTTGTATAAATATACACCGACAGGAGAGCTAGTAGCCGCTGCACAATAGCGCGCCGCCATCTTTGTTGACATTTGTGAATGCGTAGCGTTCCGATGCGTGTTTTGAAGTGTTTTTTCTAAGTGATTTAAATACTCGATAATGTCAATTTGCACATCGTTAACACAACAATGACAATATTATCGTAAACGATATATATCGCCCACCCCTACAAGCTGCATAATCGATTTTTCTAATGTGTCGAATATCCAACGTCCAATATAAAACCAACTTTACCATGGTGCTTTTAAGCAAGTTCTCCTAAATAAATTACCTGTTATTGGCTTTGATCATTGTGCCCTATCTCCTATCCTTACTACTATTCAAGTTTTTGAGGCAGAAAATACTCCCACTGGATTAAACTTTGAGAAGTAGGGATGGTGTTACATGGATAATGAACCGACTGGTTTCTAGCAATGTGTTAGATTACTGTTGAAGAATTCAATTTTCATTTTTGTAATACATCAAATCATTTGTCTTCTGTTATCTGCATTTCACCTAGAAACTGGAATAGAGAGGTCGATTACCCTAATGTCTATGAGCACATTGATTCTTTGTACAATGTACAACAACGTTCATGTGAGCAGTATTGAGACAGGCCACATTATGGGGTGATTAATGTCACTCAGCATTTCTAATTTCAATATGTAATTCCGGCTTGAATTTACAGTAATATAATAAGAACTGGTGATGAAGTGTTATCTACGGTGGCTGAGATGGTTCAACACAAATACAAAAGCCGCAAAACAAATACATAAGCGACAATGGAAGTGAGTGACAACGGAAGTGAGTGTGTTGTGTGCCGATTTGTGTTTTTACGTGTATCGGCATCGACCGATATGCGGCTGCTGCGTTCGCCGATAGTTTTTTCCCGGCATTATTTACAGACAGGCGTCCACAGGCAGCTCTGTGTTGCAGTGCAGACCATGCACTGCCCCTCCCCCACGAGCATTTATTGTTTTCTTGAATTCTTTAAATGTGTTGACGAAGGACATTTTGTGATGACCTGGGGTCCGTTCCAGGTAGGAGGTTTAACAAACTCTGAGTCTAACCCTGATCTCTGAGTTGATTTACCCTGAGATGGGAAACTCCGAGTTTTCGGTTCCAGAACAGCTGATATGAGTTGGTTCAATCAACTCGGAGTAGGTTCACTCAGGGTTACGCGCGTGCACAACCACTATAAAAAGGCAGTATGAATGGAGCCATGATTCTACGATTCACCATGGTAACAACCACAAACAAACGGGTCTGCGGAAATACTCATGCGCACAAACAGCGAGTTTGAACGTTTATTTCGTTAAAAAAGCAAGACAGCGGCTGCGGCTGCAAAAGAGAGAGAATTGGTGTGGGAGAAAATTGCTGCTTGAGTCAATGCGTACGCATTAACAGTGTATTAATTTCATATTTAATCACAGTTAACTTATAATATTACTGGTGAAAACTGGAATTGTATTATAATTTCATTTAGGTGCAATCCTGCGGGCGAAAAAGTAAACTATACTAATCCCATTCTGAGGCTGCAGCACCATGATCATTTCCAGAACTACAATGTATAATCATTTATTTCTTTTTAATGGCTCTCACTGGTTTGTGTCCAGGGAACACTACAAAAATGTTTAAAAAACGTTTCAGAGCGAGTCACACTTTTCTGACGGCTCTGCATACAGTGGCTTTACTATTACAGTGTGATCCGCTACACTGTTAAAGAAAACTGCCGTTTGCAAAAAACGTAATGCAACACAAAGAATCTGCTGGGATGTTAAAGCCTGTCCACGATGGTGGATGTTAGTGATATGAGGACGGATAAGGTATCTACATATCTAATGGACTGTGATAATAAAAAAAATACCTCTCAAATCGGTTATGTGGAAATGAAAATACATCTATAGTCGGGACTCAATACCGATGTAAACTCTCTGTGAATTAATACAACGTTTTCATCAACGGGATCGACGACATAAGGACATGACATGTTTGAGAAAAAAAAACGTTTTATAGTCTGCCTA
The DNA here is from genome assembly GCF_010015445.1 of Perca fluviatilis. NCBI lineage: Eukaryota > Metazoa > Chordata > Actinopteri > Perciformes > Percidae > Perca > Perca fluviatilis. The sequence goes on along the minus strand of NC_053113.1, from coordinate 38,719,669 downwards.
ACATAAACCAATACGTTTTTTTTAATTCATGCAGATAACAAACTGCATTAAAATGCGCCTGATACAGACTGAATGAATGAATGAGGAAATGAGTTTCTCCTCCCTCTCGGAGAGTTTTTTTTCTCAGTTTTTCTCAGTCTCCTCCCACTGAGAGGGAGGAGACTCGAGGTTTCTTGAAGAAAACCTGCTCCTGACCAGGTTAGGTTCACAGGCTCAGTTACCATAGTAACTGACTCTGAGGTGAAGTTACCTCTCTTTCTGAAACAGAAAACCCAGAGTTACCCTCATCTCAGGGTTTACTAACTCAGAGTTTTCACTAAACCTGCTTTCTGGAACGGGCCTCTGATTATATCTGTCTTATAATATGTCAGCAAGCAATGCATCATCAAGGCTGTGTTGTAGATGTTGATGAAGCGCAGTTAACCATATGCACAGCACCCATCCATATGATGCACATTGCACACACATTTGGGTGATATGAATGTAAGATGATTGCAGAAGTGACACTGATCTGTGTTTTTGTTTATTATTTATAAAGAAATTGCAGAGCAGATTCATACATTTTTATGATGTAAATTGAGGGAGCAAAAGCAGAATCGGCTCAAGAAAATCGGCACCCAGTATCGGTCATCGGCTAAGGCTGATGAATAAAAAAATCTGTATCGGCATCTGCTCTAAAATAAATCCATATCGGTCGATCCCTAGCGTGTTGTTGACAAACGGAGCTGGAGGAGGAAAGTTCTTGTATGTTTGAGAAGAAAGTGAAACATGGTTCCTGGCTAATTATGATTACTGTCGCTATGTGATTGTCACAAATAAGCAACGTTGTTCAATATCTTTTTTATTTTTATAGGTATGTACTGTGTGTGTGTGTGTGTGTGTGTGTGTGGAGTAAGACATGCAACAAAACCATAGACGGTACAAATGGTAATATACAGTCTATGAACAAATCCTTTTACATGGCTTTAAATACAGCGTATACACAAGAGTCCACAGTCTGAATTCTATTTATTTACTTATTTTATTATCCAGTATTAAGCATGAAGCAAGGTCATGGTTAAAATTCTGGGTTTATTTCATTCAGACCAACCCTATATGACCATGAATATAGACCATGTATGTGTGTATATGTATGACATAATACGCCCCTAACACTGTAATAGGCAGCATACTGAAGGTAACACAATTAGCATTCACTTTAAACATCTGTTTACCGTAACCATAACCACACACACACACACACACACACACACACACACACACACACACACACACACACACACACACACACACACACACACACACACACACACACACACACACACACACACAAACACCCACACCACTGGGAGCTGATCAATAACCAGATGGATACGTTTAACAAGTTACAAGCACGTACCAGTGGGATATATTTGTGTGATTTAAACAGCTTCACTAAACGTGACAAACTATAGACTTTAAAGGAACATGCCGACTTATTGGGAAATTAGCTTATTCACCGTAACCGCCAGAGTAAGACAAGTCGATACATACCCTTCTCATCTCCGTGCGTGCTGTAAAGCTGTCTGACGGCTCCAGCATTAGCTTAGCCCAGCCCAGATCCTGCAGGTAACTGGTTCCAACTAGCCTTCTGCTCCGAATTGTGACAAAAGAGACAAATAACGTTAATATGTTCCTTATTTACATGTTGTGATTTTAGAGTCACGGGTTGTACAAAAACAAGCGTAATATGAGACACAGCCATCTTCTAACAGTAAACAAACCGGAACTATATTCTCAGACAGGCTTGCTGCGAGCATATCACCCGCCCAAGTACTATATTCTTCCGCCTGAGAATATAGTTCCCGGTTTGGTTACGGTTAGAAGATGGCTGTGTCTCATGTTACGTTGTTTTTGTACACGCTGTGACTTCTACAAATCACAACATGTAAATAGGAACATGTTGGCGTTATTTTGTCACTTATTCGGAGCAGTAGGATTACTGGAACTATTCACCTGCCTGTTCTGTTATGGGCTGATGCCGCTGGAGCCGTCAGACAGCTTTACAGCACGCACGGAGATGAGAAGGGTATGTATCGACTTGTCTTACTCTGGGGGTTACGGTGAATAAGCTAAATTCCCAATAAGTCGGCGTGTTCCTTTTAAACGTAGCATTCGTGTGTTAAAAGACGCTGGGCGCCATTTAGATAACGTTATAGCTGTAGCTTCGTAGCCTAAATGGCGAAGTACATACCAGGGCTCCAGACTAACTTTTTGCCTTGGTTGCGCTGGTGCGCCTAACTTTTTTATTTAGGTGCACCAGCACAAAATTTAAGTGCACCCAAATTTTCCCTTGCATTGCCATTAGCGCTAAATGGCGATACACCATATATAGCTCTGTATTTTTTTTACAAAGTGGGCTAAATGTTCAGTTTTAAGTCAAAGCCACTTTTCCCAAGCTCTTTTATTAAAACAGATGTGATTTAAAATAAAATGCAAAGACAGGGTTTCCTGTATACAGCTGCAACACATGTAAATGATCAAAATCTGAACTAAATAGCGTAGGATATATAAAAAAATATATCTCTGAGAAAGCTCCTTCGCTTGTTTTCAACAACAATAACAGACTGATTAAAAGAGAAAGAGGACGCCCGGATAGCTCAGTGGGTAAATATAGAGGTTTGACTCCGACCTGCGGCCCTTTCCTACATGTCTTTCTCCCCTCTCTCTCCCCTTTCATGTCTTCAGCTTTCCTATCAAAATAAAGGCCGAAATACAAAAAAAAAAAAAAAGAGAAAGACAGAGGGAGAGTGTGATGCACTGAAGCGTATGCTACTCAGAGAGTGACCGCTGACTCATTATGAATGGGTCCAGCACAGGTCGAATGCGCTTTGGCGTGTCGGCGGCGTTACACACGTCTTGTGCAGGCTATGAAATGTCTGTATCGTCACTGCGCTGCATTTTTATGAACTATGATCCAGCAGGCTCCATCTTACACGCTATTACTCAACGAACTGAAGTTAGTTGCATTTAATAACTTCTAATGTGTTTTTCGCCGTGGCGGCCGCAATAACGGAGAGTTAGCAGCGGAAACACTGGTACCAATACAGGTTTCCCTCTCATACTTAACAATATACAGCTGTGTTAATAACAATTAAAACTGTAGACAAATGTCAGCAGTTTGGACCGGCGGCACTGTGTCTCTCCATGTTGCAGGGGAGCCGTGAATGGGGGGGCGGGGCTGCTCCGAGGAGAGATCCAAACACAGGCACGGCTTTCCAGAAGGAATGGGTCATGTAACGCAACATTAAACCGTATCCATATAAACGGCATCGCTTCGTTCGTGGAGAGGCAGCGGATGCGAAGACGTTAGGTGCACCGGTGCGACCTAGGAAAAATCTTAGTCGCACCCTTACAAATTTTGGTACATTGTACATTTGGTACATTTGGTTTTTGAACATTGCCTATTTGTGACAATCACATAGTGACAGTAATCATAATTAGCAAGGAACCATGTTTCACTATCTTCTCGAACATACAATAACTTTCCTCCTCCGGCTCCGTTCGTCAACAACACGCTCACTTCCGTTGTCACTCACTTCCGTTGTCGCTTTTGCGTTTGTGTTTTAGCTTTTGCGTTTGTGTTGTAGCTTTTGTGTTTGTGTTGTAGCTTTTGTGTTGTAGCTTTTGTGTTTGTGTTGTAGCTTTTGTGTTTGTGTTGTAGCTTTTGTGTTGTAGCTTTTGTGTTTGTGTTGTAGCTTTTGTGTTTGTGTTGTAGCTTTTGCGTTTGTGTTGTAGCTTTTGCGTTAGTGTTGTAGCTTTTGCGTTAGTGTTGTAGCTTTTGTCTTTGTGTTGAACCGTCTTGGCCACTGTAGTTATCGCATTGTGTTTTCTAAGGAAAGGAACTGTGAATTGAAAGGGAACATTGGCATATGACTAATGTACTTTTTGGACAGCAGGGTGTATAGTCAGCAGGAAGCGTGTCCTTCAGCTGTAGACCCTGGTTCAAGTCCCTACGTCAGCAAATGTTTTTGTGGAAGTTGCTGAATTCTTACAACCTGGTAGCTGACTTCTTCTCTGCTCTGACCTTCCTGTCGTCATAGGCAGGGACGTGATTACAAAGGGTTGCTGAAATAATGTTAACGTTGATAAGGACTTAAACTCTAAAGTGATTACATTACAAAGTGGTTGGTACAGTTATGCTGCCTGCCAGTTAGAAATATGTTTCAGCAGTAAAACAAGTCCAGAAATCAGCACATTGTTTTCATAATCCCTTTTATCAAGTTATTTGAGAAAACTGAGCTCAAACAGCCCTAAATTGCAAAAGCATTTGTTTAAAAATGATAAGAACCTACAGTTAGAAAAGCATACACACTTGAGAGCTACCCAATCTAACCACAGTCTGCCTTTTTCAATTGTGTAGCTCCATTAAAGTAGTTGAGAATAAAGGCTTGCACAAGGGCACTTTAACAAAAGTTTAATTGCCAATAATTTTTTTACTTTTCATTCACCTTCCTTCAATTATTTTGAATAGTTTTGTGTATAGCCCAACCAATACTGGCAGATATCCATATTTGAGAGCTTAAAAAAAAATCTGAGAACTATACATTGGTTTGACTAATATCTGGACCATGGTCATTCCTAAACTATAAGGTTCTTATGCAATGCAAACGTTGTTCACTGCTCCAGATCTTAGATACGACTTAGCAACGGGAGATATGTCTAGTCCGCTCAGCTCATAGAATCCCAGCTATGAGCCAGAAAGCTAATGTTATGCTAGCAAGATTCAAAGTCAATGACACTGTGTACAGTTGACAGACAGTAAATATAATTTGACAGTATGTTTAACAACAAGACGAGCTACTTATCTAACCATGTCATTATCCCCAAATCAACAGACTTTCAACAACAAATACTGTAATACGCCATGTGTACTGTTGGCTGCAGCCTGAAGTAGAGAGTTGAACAACTAATGGGATGAGAGATGACCTCTGTGATACAAAGTAGGTTTAGAGGGGCGGTGTCATTTATTTCTTTTATCTTGTGTGTTAGCGCCATCATGTGGTGTTCAGAGGCACTAAAGTTCACTCAGTTTTGGAAATAAGATACAGATTTTTTAACTTCTCATTTCATTATGCACAGTTTTTAGAACGGAGGACAGACATTTTCACTGGAACTACTTAGTAGGTGTCCTATAACACATTTTAATGGACACCCTGCAGCAAATCAGAATATAGTTTTCACCTAGACCATGGTATAATGGCAGATATATTGGGCCGGCTCAGTCTAGCTCCAGATTTTTGCTGCCCTGTGTTATTACCACTACTTTACTGTCTTTCTTTTTTTTTTGGTAGTGGCATGTAACCTCTATCCTGTTCTTATCCATTGAGTTTTTCCATGATACTTTTGTTTTCCTGCATGTTATTGTGAATTTCAAATGTTTTCTATTAGTTTGTGCATTGAAAAGGCTGTAGGGTACGCTGTCTAGTGCTTGAATAAGATCCTACATAGATTGTGATTTAAGTGCATAGCAGCCCGGCTTGTGATTTGAAGCTCAAAAGCTGAAATGCAGCAAATGAATAGAAAAGGAAACCACAGTACTGAGGGAAAGTGAAATCAAATTAGTTTCACTCTGCAATTTTTACCCCGTGCACATTGGCTTACCAAGAGTGCAGCTCCTGACAATCTACATTATCAAAGCAATCTATCTCTCTTTTCCTTTTCTTCTCATTCCCATCCATTGGTTTTTCTCTCCTTTTTCTTTTTTTTCCTATTCTCCTCATTTTCCCTCCCTCTATCTTTGCAGATGGGCTGTTTGGCCGGTGAAAGGGAAGAGAGCTGTACCGGTGGTGAGTGTACAGTGGAGGCAAAGAGAAGATACTCAGTCAGGCAGCAGTGGGAGCTGGACTCGTTCGTGGGATATACAGCAGAAAGGCAACGCGGAGGTGCAGATACAGTACAGGTACTGTGTGTGTGTGTGTGGGGATGGGGCCCTGTCCTTTTCTGAGACTTACATTTTTTTACCTAACATATTTTAAAAGTTAGTTACAAACAAAGGAATTTATGTGGACAAAGTGTCACCTGTCTTCATTGTTTAAAGTAAATCTTTATGTACCTTTTCATTGAGTTTATTGAGCACGTTGAGCATGTTACATGAATGATATATCTTTCATATTTCATGCTTAAAGATGTTTGTTATTAGTGTTTTCCCTCTGTATATTCAGTTTGTTAGCTGAATGGTTTTCAGCTCTTGTTTAATATTCTGCTGTGAGTGTATAAATCATAAATAATCAAAATTGCTGCAGAAAAGGGACTCTCTGGAGTAAAACCTAACCATTTCTTTTATTAGACATATACAGCAGATGAGTACATGATGCAAAATGTACTGTATGCTCTCAATTCAATGTTTTTGGCAGTTGTACATGAGTTGACTGAATGTGATTGGTGTGCCCTAGGTGTAAACAATTCAATGAATGCTAGCTGAAAAGGTAACATAGTGTCTACACAGGAGGTGTAGTGTAAGCAGCAGCACGTTTGCAGAGCATCAGCTTCAGTCCTCTGTTTGTCTACACATGATGCGTTCAGGCAAAGGGTTGCGTGTAGGTCACCCACATTTTGGCAGCGTTCAGAGCCCAACACATAATTACTGTTGTTGCTTATGTAAAATGGTCAAGAATAGATTTAAAATATATTATAGGCAAACATTTTGCTGTGGGTTGCGCACTCATGCACGAATAGCACTAGTGAAAGGCGAGGCGTTTTGCGGGCCTACGAAGACAGCTGGATTAATTTAAAATAGGAACTTTTCATACTGCACGTGACGCAGAGGGCTAAAACGCCACACGCCATAACTTGATAGTGGGATTGAGATTTATCTTGGAGGACACTGATGGTCCAGCTTCGAAAGAAGTTACGCCGGTTACACTTCATATTGCTTCATCACCTTGTTTGGAAGCCAGTTACAAAACGTACTTATTATTGCAATACATTTTTTCAGCTCTCAAATACATAATAGGTATTTTTACCCCTCATCCAATCAGTAGCGAGTGACCTACAGTATCCACGTAGTTCGAAGAAAGAAGAAAGTATTTAAGTTGTTATTTCTCTATAATCTACTAACGATCTATACAGCTGTGTCAATCTCTGTTGCTATTTCTTTGGCCTGGCACAGGAAAGTGACATACCCAATATTTTTCCTGCCTATAAAGCTCTACTTGGCTCTGTAGTTTTCTAACCAGGGAAACAATTTCCAATGGAGCACAACACCAGAATTTAAATCCTATTTGGAACGTTGGAAAAAAAAATAGGATATATGCATATATAAGTGTAAGGAAGTGTGACTTTTATTGTAACACCCAGACATAATCACAACCACACACAGGATTTGATGTTCAGAATGCAGAACCTGATAATTGTAGTATATCGATTTGAGGTTTTAATACCATTAAATGTTCAATACTCATTTATTTACCATTGTTGGTGGCAGTATGCTGCTAGACTAAGAATTTGTGGATGAGATGTAATGGTTGGGGATCAAACATAATTCCAGTTGTTTGCATAGTGTTTTTTGTATTTGGAGGCACATACAATTGGTTTTATTTACATGGCCATTGATGCAATGGTGCTAAATAACTCCTCTCTTTCCTAGGTGTCAAGATGTGAATATAAATGAGTGCCTAAAAAGTGTAGACCTATTGATTTCATTCTTCCTTTGGAAGCCTGTTCCTTTGGAAATGTCAGGGTGAATGATTGCACTTAGTAAACTTTGCCACGAAGTGTGCATCAGTTATTAAAGTGACTGGATGGAGCTTTTTGCACACACATTTTGTGTCAGTTGTTTGCCATTCCTGAAGATCACTTTGGAACTCGTCAAGTAAGTTTAGAAGTAATTCCAAATGTATTCTTTATGTAGTTGGTTTTAGTTTTTGGCCAAACTACCCTCACTCTCCAAATATTAAGATCTGTGTAAAAGCTAATCTGTTATTGATTGATCAAAACTGCTTTGATATTAAATTTGTGTTATGTGTTATGATGTTATGTCAATACAATACATTTTTGTCATGAATGCATGTTTACAATTGTGTTAGGAGCAGAATCTAATAAATTGTTGGTCAGTGAATGTATTTTGTATTAATAGCTGTGGTACTTTGACTGCAGACCAATATTTTGTGCTTAACATTTGGTGAATTAAATATGTGCCAGATGATTTTTCTTTTGTGCTGGCCCTCATGAGCCCAGTAGTCTCATATTTTCTTATTTTTTCATACCATGAGCCTTTTCCCTAACTATATCAAGACATGCTCAAGTAAAGTGAGAATGTTTATCAAGCTTGTTTCTCACTGTATATCCATTTTACCCCAGTATCCAATGGTGCCATGGCCATAAGGAGCCATAGCAGTGTGGGATTCAAAGCATCACCAGTGGGTGTGCCTTCTTCCACCCTCCAGCTCCTTCTAATTCTCTGTGGTCGCTTACTGGATGCCCAGGGTCAAGGTAAGAATCACATTTTCTACTGTTTCTTCTTGGCCTGGTTGCAAAACAGAGAGCATGCAAAGGGAGAGGGTTAATGCCACAAGATAAATGATAGGACTATAATGTTCTTTATTGCTCCCACACTTTAAACTAAGTGAAAATAATATTTAAACAGATACAGTAAATATAAGTCAATGAACCCTGTGCATAATGTGTGAAACACAGCACAACACAAAGTAACAACAGTATGATACAAAATGAGACTATTTAGCAAACAGGACTGAGTAAAATAGTTAATAAATAATTGCAACCAATTGTTAAATGTGCAAAGTTACAGTATTTTAGGTAGGTAGTAAGATATCCGATTGTAGACCAGAATTAATCCTCATATCCTACGGAGACAAGGCCACTATGTCCTCTGCTGTCAAAGCACTCCACTGGCTTCCATCCCTCCCTGTGACTGGTTTTATTTATAGCATGGCAGGGATTGCTACACTAACAAGTGACGAGTGCTCAAAATATGCACACAAGAACGCACATGCAGCACACCAGTGCCAACTTTCAGGGGTGGTAAGGGGCAGCAACAAGGTTAATGCATGAGAATTGAACTTATAAAATGTCTCTGATTAATGGGCCTCAGCTGTGGCATAGGCCAGGGTGAAATGTGTGGGAGGACAGGAGATGACAAATGCCAAGCCAAGAGAAGATAAGAGCCATCCTTAGAAACAAATATCCAACATTTACCTGGCATTTCACGTTACGTTTCTCTCAGCTGCTTTTTGTGTTAGATAAATATTTAGAACTACTCCCACTTGTGCTAAAGGTTAAAGTTAGTTATTTAGATAAAGAGGTCCCAAAACTCTTGAGCTTCCAGTCTTAAACTTGATCATTGTTTTGTTTAATTGTCTTGCACTGATAACTGCAAATCACAGACTTAACATAAGCTTTGTAAAGATTATTAATGTTGATGTTGCATGTTACTGAGAATAAATATTTTAATGGGTTTGCCAGTAGTACTGTAATTGCAAGGAAAATCCCTTTTTACGTTGTCTATTGACAATGCTAGGGCTGGCGGGTCAATCACCTCTGTCTCTCAAACTCTCTGGGATGAATTGCAATGTAGTAAACTGTAATGTGGTGTTCCTCATTTGCACAAGCTGTATAGCTGTTTCCTTTTTCAATTGATTCATCTGTAATTCATCAATGTGTTGTATTTTTTTTAATAATTTATCTATCCATTTATTTATTTATTTACCAAACCATTTACCCATCAGTTTGCTCATTCCACATGCAATTATATAAGATTAGGTGAACTGCTGACCCATTAACTACTCAGTGTACCTCTGGTAGTGGACAGAAATTAATGTGTCCAGCTAGGCCTGTCACAATAACAAATTTTGCTGGACGATAAATTGTCCCAGAAATTATTCCGATAAACGATAATATTGTCGTTGAGAGACCCATCTTCATCTAATATAATGATAATGGCATAATAATGCAGGCACACCTTTTCAAAAATCAATTAACTTTTATTTCTAAAAAATATTTAACACTGGAACTGGAAGACATTTTAAATATCCACAATAAATGAACAAAACAACCAAAAACAATAAATAAAATGGACTCTCAGTCTCTGTTAACAGAAAATGCACTGGAATAAAAACCAAACACAACCAAAACGTTAACGTTACCTGAAAACAGCGTGTAGTTTCTTTTTAGCATCTCGCATCACACTTTCAGTCACTATGACCACTACTACGGTCAGAAAAATTGTGCCAAAATATGAACAATAACGTTGCTGTCAACAGGCTTATCTGCTAATGTTAGCTACCGACCGTTAGCTTGAAACCATCCAGCAACTAGACGGTACCATAGTCCGTAGGGTGCCGTTACCTGAAACCAGTGAATTAACGTCACCGCTCATTTTACACACAATTTAACAACAGAACAAAACGCTGAGTGAACATTACTAGCTACGTTTTTCATGTTGTTTACGTAAACTACAGATTTTACAGAAAAAAATCATACGGGCATTAACACGGTCTGAGCCCAATACCCCCACTCGTCCTCTATTTCGTCGTCTGGGTTTGTTAAAGGTCCCATGACATGGTGCTCTTTGGATGCTTTTATATAGACCTTAGTGGTCCCCTAATACTGTATCTGGTCTCTTTTATATAGACCTTAGTGGTCCCCTAATACTGTATCTGAAGTCTCTTTTATATAGACCTTAGTGGTCCCCTAATACTGTATCTGAAGTCTCTTTTTATATAGACCTTAGTGGTCCCCTAATACTGTATCTGAAGTCTTTTATATAGACCTTAGTGGTCCCCTAATACTGTATCTGAAGTCTCTTTTATGTAGGCCTTAGTGGTCCCCTAATACTGTATCTGAAGTCTCTTTTATATAGGCCTTAGTGGTCCCCTAATACTGTATCTGAAGTCTCTTTCCCGAAATTCAGCCTTGGTGCAGAATTACTGACACTAGAGCCAGTCCCACAATGAGCTTTCCTTAGTATTTGCCATTTCTGAGAGAGGGGTAGGCAAGGTGGAGGGTGGGGGTGTGGCCTTGACCAACTGCCACTTTGCTCGTTTGAAAGGTATGATGTCTCTCTCTCATGGGTGGGCCAAATTCTCTGGGTGGGCAAAGCAGAGAAAGGGGAGGTAACCTTGCTCCTTATGACCTCATAAGGAGAAGATTCCAGATCGGCCCATCTGAGCTTTCATTTTCTCAAAGGCAGAGCAGGATACCCAGGGCTCGGTTTACACCTATCATCATTTCTAGCCACTGGGGGACCATAGGAAGGCTGGGGGAACTCATATTTTCATCTCATAGGAGCTTTTAAGGCTTACCGAATAGGTCTTTCAGAATACCTGCGTGATATTCCAGGTTATCCATAGGTTAAACTACCGTTTGTGTGAGCTTATTTCAATCAGTCATCCCCTGCACACTTGTGACACAAGGAAAAAACACCTAATCACTGGCAAAAAAAACGGTACGGTTGAGTATAGTTTGTAGGGGACCGCAGATTTGGAACAAGCTTGAGGAAAACTTGAAAGTGTTGTATTCTGTCTTCATCTTCAAGAAAAGTCTCAAGGAAAAATTGCTAATTATTCTTTAAATGCTATAATTTGTGATGGGACCGTCTGTCTGTTTGTAGTATTTGTCTAGGTTAGTCTAAGTATGTCTCAGTCTGGTCTAAGTATCTGTATTTTGTTGTCTATGGTAAATTGAGTTTTTGGTTTGTATATTATAGGCCTATCTGTTGTTGTTCTCATTATCGGGCCCCCTCCTAAAAGCTTTTAGTAGCTTATTTGGGGTTCCCCATTTGATGCGGCTTATATATAATCATTTTACCTTTTTGAAATTGTGTTTAATGATACATTGATGACGTGTGAAATAAACGTGTAAATGTGTAAACGTTAATACAGCGTGTCGGAGGAATACAGCGTCTCCTGCAACGGGAGTCAGAGGCAGAGGGACCGTCACCACAGCGTTCGCTAACGTTAGCTTCTTGTCTCATCTGGGGTCTGATAAACGGTAAATTCATCAAATTCAGTGTCCACAATGCTATTTTCCATTAAACTGTAGCTGTCATATTTCACGGGACCCGCGTGAGTGTGGATTTCATGTCGCGGCTTTCGTCGCGGTTTGTCACGTTGCCTAAGATTGAGTGACAAGTTTACTCGCCCTGTTGTTTATTTGGTTGCCATGACTTCGCAAGTGATGGTGTCCTGTCACTGTTCCAGTTGCTCGCCCTAAAGGGGAGAGAGAGCGGATGACAGTTCGCTTGAGTTCAGTAGAGCGCACGGCTCTGCAGAGTCGTGTAATTACGACTTTATGACTTTTCATAAACAGTTGAAGGAGCAGCGGTGCGCCCTACATGTACATAGCGGAAACCCTGTTGTGTGTCTGCCCTATTTCTGATACGGTGGCGGCAGAGGAAAACACAAGCATGCAAATGGAAATTATTGCGGCCGGATAAATTATTGAGCTCATTTTTATTTATCATGCGATTAATTGATTTATTGACTATCGCGACAGGCCTATGTCCAGCTACAATTCAGGTTGTCATGGGTCTTATACACTACTGGTCAAAAGTTTTAGAACACCCCAATTTTTCTAGTTTTTTATTGAAATTTTAGCAGTTCAAGTCCAATGAATAGCTCAAAATGGTACAAAGGTAAGTAACTGCCTGAGGTTAAAAAAAGTAAGGTTACCCAAAACTGAAAAATAATGTACATTTCAGTATTTTACAGAAAGGCCTTTTTCAGGGAACAAGAAATGGGTAAACAACATAAAGCTGTTCTGCAGCAATGGAGGTTGAACAAGCTTTGAAAGTTGGTGCTACCAATTCCCACAGGTGTTCCAACTTGTCTGGATTACTTACAACCCCCTCTGTTTGGATAAAAGTATTTTTGGAACACACTGTGGTACCATACCCTCATGAGCATTATTTGAACAGTATTGTACTACAGAAAGTAGTGTGTTGCTATAAAAATGGTGGGAAAAAGGCAATTAACAATGGAAGAGAGACAGACCATCATAACACTTAAGAATGTTGGTCTTTCCTACAGAGAAATTGAAGGTGTCAGTGAGTACAGTATTCTTCACCATCAAAAGGCACTTAGAAACTGGGGGAAACTCTGACAGGAAGAGGTCTGGCAGACCCAAAGCCACAACAGAATCAGAAGACAAGTTTCTGAGAGTCAAAAGCTTGCGTGATAGGCAGCTCACATGACAACAGCTTCAAGCACAGCTTAATAGTGGTCATAATAAGCAAGTCTCAGTTTCAACTGTAAAGAGAAGACTTGGAGCTGCAGGTTTGACAGGTCGAGTTGCAGCAAGAAAGCCATTGCTAAGACGTCAGAATAAGAAAAAGAGGCTTGCCTGGGCTAAGAAACATTGTCAATGGACTACTGAAGACTGGAAGAAGGTGTTATGGACTGATGAATCAAAATTTGAAATCTTCGGTTCATCACGCAGGATTTTTGTACGCTGTCTAGTAGGCAAAAGGATGGTTCCTCAGTGTGTGTGACATCAACTGTCAAACATGGAGGAGGAAGCGTGATGGTCTGGGGCTGTTTTGCTGGATCCAGGGTCGGTGATTTGTACAGAGTGAAAGGCACCCTGAACCAAAACGGCTACCACAGCATTTTGCAGCGCCATGCAGTACCCTCTGGTATGCGCCTAGTTGGTCAGGGGTTCATCCTACAGCAAGATAATTAACTACCTTAGGAAAAAAGAACAAGATGGTAAGCTTAAAAACATGGAGTGGCCAGCACAGTCACCAGACTTAAACCCCATTGAGCTGATTTGGGATGAACTGGACAGAAAAGTGAAAGCAAAGCAACCTACAAGTGCCACACATTTATGGGAACTTCTGCAACAGAGTTGGGAAGAACTTTCTGAAGAATATTTGATTATCATTGTAGAAAGAATGCCACGAGTGTGTTCAGCTGTTATATCTGCCAAAGGGGGCTACTTTGATGAGTCAGAAATTTAGAATACATTTTGGTTTATAAATTGATTCCATGATTTCTTTTTTAACTTAAATTGTTCATTTGTTCTATTCTTTCATTTCAGAGTACAATAAAACATTGAACTGCATGAATTTCAATAAAAACCTGGAAAAATTGGGGTGTTCTAAAACTTTTGTATATCTGTGTAATGAAAACTAATTTCAGTGATCATGCAGAGAAGTGAACACAAATGCACTGTAACAAGAAGCTTCTTGCATAGTACAACTTGTAAACACTGAATAGCTATCCGAATACACGTGCGGTGTAAGGGGAGTAATACTGTTTGCTGTCAGTATTACATGTTATACATACAGTATTACACAAATAAGTGATGTGCTCACACTTTAAACACCACTAGCTGCATTTAATGTAAAACCTAAGTGTATTTATATGCTTAGACGTTTTTTGTTTTCACTGCACTGTGGTTTGTGGAAAATATAGGAGTTTCTTGGTTGTCCACATCTGGTTATTGGCTTTTCTGCTTCTATGCCTTCTGCTGAGGATATGGTGTTCTTGTCAAGGTGAACTACAACTGCAGAGACACATGCAGGAGAGTGAGCTTTTCCTGTACACTTACAGTTCTCTATGCCAGATGCGAATAAAGTCACTTTGGTGGCAGAGATAAATACCTTTCTATTCAGTAGTTATCATGGCAATGTGAGCTTCAAAAGTAATTGTAACATTACATTACTTGTGTTTTCAGAATGTATGTTAAGGCTTTTATTTTGATGTTAATAGCATAAATAATGTTTAGCACAAACATGTCTGCCCAAGCAGTAACTCATTTAATACATTTGAAAGAATTAATCATGAAAATTGCACTGTTCTAGCCATTAGAAGCACTCCTCCCCCGTCTTCAAATTGGTGGCCAGTGAAAATTACAGAGTTGTACTGCTGAATAAACACCATTAAAAATGGAAGTCTGTTATCCAGCAGACATTAGGAATCGGGCTTTTGAGAGATTAAAGCTGTGGTTTCTCCCGCAGTGCTTTAGATTACATTACAAGGAAACTTTCACTTTTTTAATTGAATAAAGATGAGACTGTACTCTGTATGATGGTGATCATACAGAGAAACAAACAACATTGAACAACATCAGTGAGTGATGCTGCTTGGACAACATGTATTGAGAAACAAACCATATATATAGTGAGATGAGTAGCGCAGAGCGCAGATTCTCCAGCAGGTGTAATAGCTGGGATGCTAGCTGAAGTTGATATTTTGTCATTTCTCTTCGTTTTTCCTGCCATTATGCAAGGCGTAATGCAACAGTCGTCACTTAATCTTAAAGCTGCTGTGCAAGGTTAATGGTCACTCGTCAAATAACTGAAATAATTGGCAAATATGCAGGAGCCACTTTCTTCTCAACTACTCCGTCTCCATGCTAAACCGGAAGTCCCCACTCGGTTTGTTTGATTTCTAGACTAAACTGTCATACAACTCTCATACATCGTTTTATGGTAATTCTGCCAAGTCAGGATTTCTAATTAAACAATCAATGTGAATGATATGCAAGTAATTTCTCAGATAGACTGGACAACCCTGGGTACAGCACTGTATGCACTTCAGCTGCTTGTAATGTGCCAAAAGACAACTCTGCTTTATCAGCAGCTGTGGAAGCCTGCCAACCACCTTGCAGATTGATTCTTTTTTTTATTTTTTATTTTTTATTACCAAGAATACATGGATATTGAATCAGTGAGTAATGTAGTGCCCTGGCAATGAAGACACTAATGTATTTAAGTCTTGTGTGGGGAAGTACAGTTTGACAGCTAAGCTGATTCTTTTAGGTGTATTGTTATACATTTACACAATGAGAATTGCCCAAATCCGCAAGTAGAAACATTGAGAGACTCATTAAAATGGCAATAGTCATGTTTTTTCAACCCCTTTTTTAACTACTGTATTATTTTTTTGTGTTAAATCTAATAAAGCAGGAAACTGTCACTTTATATGAAGCCCTTATCTATGATGCACAAACTGTTTTATTTAAAGCCTCATAAGAACTGCTACAAACTTTCTTCATGCATTATGATGTTATGTAACAACCGTCTAGTTGATCTTGACACCTAAGCCAATGTTCAAAACCTTGAGAGAGCATGGCAGACATTCAAAGTGGAATTGTGGTGGCACAAAGGAAACAGAACTTGCTGAAAGAACATCCTTGCTCATTTGGCACGACCCACAAGCACCACATTCTGGGGGGATTGTAAATTACAAAATACAAAATGTATGATTTACAAGTCAAATAACCTTACTTACCTGACTCACTGACTATCTCAATGCTTCTACAGTCAAACATATTTATGGAGATATGTTGATGTGTTACTTTTGACCTTTGACATAGTGCTGGGTGGTATATACCGGTTTTAATTTCCTGTATAATATGAATTTTTCATTGACACAAACATGTTTTGTATAAATATATACCATGGCACACAAAAATTTGTAACATTAATAATTGTACATTTACTGTAAAGAAATACACTGGCAAAATGCATGTTTTATTTATTTTTATTTTATTTTTTTTATGTACTCCTAATCATAGAATAAGCCACAACAAAACCTATAATAAGGCCCAGTCAAGAAAAATTTAGAATGGTGACACATGCTGGCTACAGTGAAACCGCCAGCATCTGTATTAAAAAATACCGTGATGCAAATATGTGGTCATACCGCCCAGCACTACTGTCTTTATTAGGGATGCACCAGTCCAAGTTTTTCTCTCCCAATACTGATTCCAGTTCTTAAACTCCTGATGTCTGGCAATACAGAGAATGACTAGGTGTCTGGTATATATTGATAAATAAGGCAATATTATGTACCAGGGACTTAATTCATGTAACCAATAGTGGAAACACATAATTATATAATGCCATTGATGAAAATATTGTTTAATGTGGATTGATGAAATCTGGCTGATACACAATCCATTTAATAGTCAGTAGTTATTATATACAGAGTAAAAATCACAATTAGAACATTTTTGTTTTTCTTTTCTTAAAAACTATAAACTATGACTAAAAGATTAGTATTCCTGCATATGCATGCTACTAATTTACCTTTAATTTATGGACAAAGAGCTGTTATTAAGGCAGTTTAGGCAGACAAGGGATGCTTTGTGTTCATAATATTTTACATCAGCCACAATTTCTCTCGTCTCAAAACCTATAAATTATTGTTTTATAAGATTGCATCTTTTGGGAATATGCTTAGCCATTGAGGGCATGTCCACATTTCTCATCACACTAGATGGCAGTGTTGCTTTGTTTAAAGCAGTGATTCACCTTACGTTTGTAGGTGGGAACAGTTCAGTGTCAAAAGGAAATGGGCATGAAGTTGAAGGACATGGGCATGAAGTTGTTCTCAAACAGTTTACCTGGATAAATAAAAGTGAAATAAAAAATAAAAAGCATGCATGAATGAATTAATTAATAAGTAATATAAAGTGACTACAATATTCTTCCACTGATTAAATCTGTTCCTGTCATACCTTGCTTTTCATTCACATTAGTTCAGTTACTGTCTTTGCATCTGTGCCATGGAGGGGCTTTGTAGATTTTAAAATACTTTGTATTACTTAGATTGGTAGAATTTTTATAACAAAACATTTCTGTGAAGAAGACATCTTCATTGTTTGCTTTTTGTGTTATCCAGACCTGCAGTGCCTCCTTTTTTCTTTTTTTTAATGAAATTGTGCAGCCAAAGTCATCTAAGATTCATTCGCCTGAAGTAGTTGTTGTTGTCAATTGAAAAAAGCCTACAATACAGCAGGGGGCAGCTCCATTACAACAAAAATGACTTCAGAAAGCCAACTTTCGAGAAACACCATTTAGGGCCTTCATTTAGGATGCCTGATTGCACTTGCTTATTTTGATGACCTTAATGTCACTGAGCCAAAAGACATCAAGCTGGAAGAGTTTTTGTGGCAGTGTTTATTTTAGAAGACTATGGCTGTTGCTGCTGTGATTATCATCTGCTTCGCTCTGATTTACCAATCCATATTACAGAGGGCCATAAAAGCCATGGCACATCTACCGCCCAGTATAGAATAAGGAAAGTGAAGTCCCAGTGGACTGTGTCACAGTCAATGCCTCTGACTCCCAACACACAGCAAGGCCTATTAAGTCTAACTATCTGGCTTTATGCTCCCAGTAGCAGGACCTATCACTGTGTCAATAATGTTTATTCAATTTTACAGGAGAAAATGTATGTGTGTACACACACACACACACACACACACACACACACACACAGCGGGGAAAATACGTTTTGAACGCGTCAACGTTTTTCTCAGTAAAGATATTTCTGATGGGGCTATCGGCATGAACTTTTCACCAGATGTCAGTAATAACCCAAGTAATCCACACATACAAAGACATCAAAACATGTTTGTCCATGACAAAAGTTATGTGTAATAAAGTGGAATGATATTGGGAATAAATATTGAACACATGAAGAAAAAGGGGTGTAAAAAGGCATGGGAAGCCAATAAACAAGCTGAAATCTGTCGGTATTTAGGAAGCAATCCTGCCCTCTATTAGTGCAAATTAATATCAGCTGGATTAGTCTTAATTGATGGCCTATAAAAAGGTTTCTCATTACCAAGGTGTAACTCAAGAAGCATTTCATGATGGGTAAAAGCAAAGAGCTGTCCCAAGACCTTCGCAAGCTTATTGTAGAAAAACATATGGATGGCATTGGTTCCAGTGAGCACTTTTGGGGCCATTATCCGGAAGTGGAAAGAACATAATTTCACCATTAACCGGCCACGACCAGGTGCTCCTCGCAAGATTTCTGACAGAGGAGTTCATAGAATAGAGAAAGAGTTGTCGAAGAACCAAGGACCACTCGCGGAGATCTTCAGAAAGACCTGGAAGAAGCAGGTTCAGTTGTTTCAAAGAAAACAATTAGTAATGCACTCAACCGCCATGGCCTCTATGCATGCACACCACGCAAGGCACCACTGCTCAAGAAAAGGCATGTTGAAGCTTGCTTAAAGTTTGCTGCACATCTGCACAAGCCAATGGCATACTGGGAGAATATAATCTGGTCAGATGAGACCAAAATTTAACTCTTTGGCTGTCATAGCATACACCATGTTTGGAGGAGAAATGGCACTGCACATCACCCTAAAAACACCATACCAACAGTGAAGTTTGGAGGTGGGAGCATCTTGGTGTGGGGCTGTTTTTCAGCATCTGGCACTGGCAGACTTTATATAATTCAAGGAAGGATGAATGGAGAAATGTACCATGACATTCTTGATAAGAATCTGCTGCCATCCACCATGATGCTGAAGATGAAACGAGGGTGGACATTTCAGCAAGACAATGATCTCAAACACACAGCCAAGGAAACTCTCAATTGGTTTCAGAGAAAGAAAATTAGAATGTCCCAGTCAATCACCCGACTTGAATCCAATTGAAAAACTCTGGATAGAAGTGAAGATCAGAGTTCATAGAAGATGCCCTGGAACCTTCAAGATTTGAAGACAGTTTGTGTGGAAGACTGGGCAAAAATCACAGCTGAGCAATGTGTGCGACTAGTTTCTTCATACAGGAGGCGTCTTGAAGCTGTCAATACCAACAAAGGCTTTTCTACTAAGTATTTCAGCAAGTGTGTTCAATACTTTTTTTCCCTGTCATTTCATTTTATTTCACACAACTTAATTTAGACTTATTTATTTATATATATTTCAATTTTAGCCCCATCAGAAATATCTTTACTGAGAAAAATGATCAATACTTATCTTTTCCATATATATATATAGTTGACAAAACAATCTTACTACAAGGTCCGTTTAGTAGCTGTTCTGGAGCTTTTGATTGTATCACACAATCCCTGTTGTCAAGGAACTGTATATATATTTCTGAGTACACTCACCCTGTGAAGAGTTGGACAATTTAATTTGCGGCTGGGGCTTGGAGACTACACATTTTTAACAGAAAGCCTGCGTTACAGCATGAAGTTTGAAAGATTGGGTATTTAGCAGACAGGGAAAGTCTAATAAAAGATGCTACGGAGTTGCTTTTTGGGCAATGTAGGATCTAGCATCTGTAATGCTTGACTAGTACTAGCTAATAAATGTCAGGATAATCAGCGTCTGCTGCTTCAATCATTATTTTTTTTTAATTAACTTGTGTCTTGGAAGCCTCCCAACTTTGTGGAAGTCTAGTGCTTTGCTGGAGTACTCCTGTTCGGACTTCTTGTCCATGCTGGCTTACACTTCTATTGGGATTGAAAGTTCAGTCTATCATATAGCCGTGACACATTTAGCCGATTATCGGCCGTTAAGACAGTCTGGCGAGGTCAGTGACTCGAATCTGTTCGGTGTGCCCTGTGCCGTCGTCAGTCTGGGGGGCTGTCGGCGTTCATTTTGGCCAACCTGACATGTTCAGTCGCCGGCAGGGCAGTCGGGACTCACCCGGAAATGGGGAGCGGAATGAGGTGACTAGAGTCTCTCAAAATCTGACGAAAATCTTTTAAACTGACAGTGCTTTGTTGAGCTGAAATGAAGACAGTTCAGCAACTGCACGGCCTATTTCTCGCTTAAAATGTTCTCAGAAACATGTTTCAGTGAACTATTTTAGTACAATATGAGATCGTATTCTGAACGGCCGCCATGACAGTCTGGCTTTGAATTTCCAGAAAAAACAAACCCATGTGACGCGTTCGTACAATCAGCTGCCGGTTTTCATTTCTTGGGCAACAATACAGATTAGCGCCGCCTGCTGTTATAGAGATGTATTACGGCTCATCTTTTTGGTGTGTTCTGTGGCACTTTTTGGACCAACACGGGGAGACTGATCATTTCGACTGGCTTTTCTGTCAACGGTCGGCCGTCTGCTATATGTGTAAGCAGCTATAGGCTCATCACAAGGTCCATTTAGTACATGTTCTTCTCTTCATCTTCCTCAGCAGATAAGCTTGGTCATTTTGATAGAGCAAATCATTTTATGTTTTAGATGCATTTAGACCTATTTTCCATAAAATGCCCAAAGTGTTTTAAGGAAAACTAAAAATAGTTTGGAGTTGAGATTTTATTAGGTTAACTAAAACACAGCTATAATAGTACATGTACCTGTGGGTTGACCTGCCTTGAGGCAAGAGTAAATGCTTCAGAGGAAAAGGTCCAGTGCACCCTGTCATCCTAGACAATGACCCCTGCATTGTGTGCTCTTTTGTGTAATGCCCTTTCTCCCATGAGAGATCCCAGATTGCATTGTCTCCTGATCCTGTTGCTATAATAGCTGTGGACTCAGGATTTAAGCATATCACTGCATGCCCTTGGAGAGACAGTCATTAAGGAGATGTGTTTGATTTTTGAAATGAGATCTAGTGCCTGTACTTGCACCAGGTGATGATGACTATGCATTTGATTTTTCTTTTGTGCGCACTAGTGTGATTATAAATTTAGCTGTGCTGCCGGAGTGGGAAGAATCCAGATGTCCTCAGAGTGTATGTCCTCTGAGCGTGATTGTGTTGTGGTAAAGGGTGTGGCTGTGGACTGGGCTCCATCTTTGGTGGTAGCATTGACACTGTTCTTCAAAATGACATCTGAGGGAGGGACCTCTCACCAAATGCATCACAGTCCCATCAAGTGTTGCAGTCTGCCCAGATTAATGGGGCTGAGAGCTGATTATGCAGGGCTGTACATCATGTCTGAATTGCCTGCTGCTCTCCCTGCCTGTCAATGATACACCCTCCTATATCCTATCCTTCCACGGAAAAAAGCAGAGACTGGCATTGTCGCCTTCAACAAGACAGACTCCCATGGTTTACCCCCAGACTTAAACAATATGATGTGGTTGAGCAGTTTGTCATTTATCTCTGGATAAAGTAAGTTTGGTGAAACATCCCCACTATCCTGAATACTGTAGTCACTTGTAAATCAATTTATCTTTCTCCTGGCTTTTGTTCATACACAAAAACATTCCTCGTGTTAAGGAATATGTTGAGACCGTATACAGAGGGAGCATGTTTGAAGAGTCATCTGTGGAACGTCCATGAACAAACAATATTTTAAAAGATTTGCAAAAAGTCATAATATATGGTCTGTGTGGCAGACTTGGAGTATTAATTCATGACAGAGTCAGACTGTAAAGTTTAAAGTGTAATTAAATGGATTGCAACTGCTAATATAGAGGTATTTTACAACTCCAAAGGCCTTAGCTGCTGAGTTGGGCTACCTGCATGTGTAAATTACCTCTGTCGCCGCATCCTGTGAGCCCAGCCCCATGTGGGGGATGGATTAATCTTCCCAGCACATTATTGAATGTGTTCCCTTGCTTGGGAGCAGCCGATAAATTGTGCTTGTCACAATTGCCCTGCACCTGCTCTCCATAGCCTTG